>NC_053025.1:121482305-121629684 GCF_003073215.2 Triticum urartu | reverse complement strand
AGGTAATAGGTACTACCTCATCTACTTCCCATCCCACAATTAATTAGATCCTAATCATGCAATGTGTGAGGATTGATCTAATGCAATAAAACAGGGTAGTAGAAAAGGTATGATCAAAGTGTTACTTGCCTTGCTGATGATCCGGGAAACCTAGCGATTCGAAGTAACAGGCGGCGCACTCCGGATACTCTATCGCAGACAAACAAACAAGCATACAATAAGTACTCAACTAATGCACAGGTAAAACTCAAATAAGAGATCTAACCAGAAGGTTCAACTTAAGAACTCTAGTTGGCAAAAAGAATCAAATCGAACGAAGCAACGAAAGTCAAACGGCGGAAGAAAACAACTTCGTTCTAGTAATCTGGATCTAGGGCAAATTTTATAGTAGAAAAATCTTGTTTAAGTTGGTTAAACGGATAGAGGGTTTCGAGACGAAACTCTAGGCGCTTGAATCGCCTGATTCCGATAAACGAGCGAAAAGTTAAACTAAAACGAAAATCGGATCAGGAATCAAGATCAAAAAATTGCGGATTTAATCCGAGAAAAAGAAAACGACAAACGGATTAACGAATGAACGTTCGTTATCCAGATCTAAATGATGAACGTGTTCGTTTAAACAAACAAACGAGCGAACGTTCGTTATTTAACCTAAACCGAAAAAAACCGACGGAAAACCAATTGGTTTTCTAAAAAAACGGGCGGCACGGATTACGAGGCGGCGGCGAACCTCGGCGGCGCAGCGGGGCGGCGGATCCGGCGGGCGGCGGCGCGAGCGGCGGCGGTGGCGCTGGCGGCTGGTGAGGTAACCAAGCGTTTCTTCAACTCCTGAAAACTAGCCTCACACTCCTCCGTCCATATGAACTTGGTATCTTTCTTCAGCAACTCCCTCATAGGCTTCGCAATCTTTGAGAAATTCTCAATAAACCTCCGGTAGTATCCTGCGAGTCCAAGAAAACTCCGGATCTCTCCAACTGTTGTTGGGGCTTCCCACTTGGTCACGGTTTCAACTTTAGTGGGATCAACTGCTATACCTTCTCCAGATATAACGTGTCCGAGGAATCCTACTTCCTTCAACCAAAACTCACATTTGCTGAACTTGGCATATAATTGATGTTCTCTGAGCTTTCCAAGTACCAAACGCAAATGTTCCTTATGCTCCTCTTCATTCTTCGAATATACCAGGATATCATCAATGAACACTACGACGAACTTATCCGAAAACTCCATAAACACTTTGTTCATCATGTTCATAAAATAGGCAGGCGCGTTAGTCAGACCAAATGACATAACGGTATACTCATACAGCCCATACCTAGTGGTAAAAGCTGTCTTCGAAATATCCTGTTCTCGAATCTTCAACTGGTGGTATCTTGATCGCAAATCGATCTTGGAAAATACTTTAGCTCCTTGCAATCGATCAAACAGATCGTTGATCATTGGTAGTGGGTACTTGTTCTTGATCGTTACTTCGTTCAATCCTCGGTAATCAACAACCATCCTTAACGATCCATCCTTCTTCTCCACTAGAAGTACTGGCGATCCCCAAGGCGAAGAACTTGGGTGAATATATCCCTTATCCAGTAACTCCTTAATCTGCTTCTTAATTTCCACCAAATCCTTTGCTGGCATCCTATATGGTCTCTTTGATATTGGCCCTGTGCCTGGCAATAGCTCAATCAAAAACTCAATATCTCTATCCGGTGGCATGCCTGGCAACTCCTCTGGAAATACATCAGGAAAATCCCTTACCACTGGTACTTCCTCCAGCACAATTCCTGTTAGGCAATTTACTTGGGTCCTCTTTGGCACATGCCGGGATACATACTTGATCCTTCTCCCTTCTGGTGTGGTAAGAAAAATTGACTTACTAGCACACTCAATATTCCCTTCATACTTTGATAACCAATCCATGCCTAATATCACATCCAATCCTTGAGATTCCAATACTACTAGGTCTGAGGGAAAAACATAGTTACCAATCCTTAATGGTAACCGATCACACCATAGACTAGCCACATACTCTGCTCCTGGCGAGGTTACTAACATGGGTGACCTAAGGGCTTGGGTTGGTAGGTTATACTTATCCACAAATCCCCTTGAGATGTATGAATGCGATGCACCAGTATCAAAAAGAACGAGTGCAGTAAATGACTTAACCAAAAACTTACCTATTATTGCATCGGGCTGAGCTTCAACCTCCTCCACGCTAACGTGGTTCACTTATCCCCTGTTAAAAGGGTTCGGCTTCTTCCCAGAACTTCCATTGCCATTTTGGCCTTCAGGACATTCATTGGCATAATGTCCTGGCTTCGAACACTTATAGCAAGTGACTTGGCTCAAGTCCTTCTTGGCTGGGGTTGATGGGTTGGTGCGGTTCTGGCCGTTGCTTCCTCCATTGCCATTACCATTCTTAGTGCCATTGTGATTGTGCGAGCTACCTCCCCCATGGGTATGCTGAAAATGTCCTCCCGGTCTAGGGGTAAAACGTGGCTTCTGCTGAGCTCCTGAATTGTACTTTCCTTGTCCATACTTCCTCTTGCGATTCTCAATTTGCTGCTGCTTCCCTTCAATCATAAGAGCACGATCTACCAACTCCTGGTAGTTGTTGAAGGTTTCTACCATCAACTGCATGCTCAACTCATCATTCAGTCCTTCCAGAAACTTCTCCTGCTTAGCTGCATCCGTAGCGACGTCATCTGGGGCATAACGTGCTAGCTTACTAAACTCCTCCACATACTGGCCAACTGTCCGTCCTCCTTGGCGCAAGTTACGAAACTCACGCTTCTTCATGGCCATAGCTCCTGCTGAAACATGGGCAGTACGGAAAGCCTGCTGAAACTGGTCCCATGTGACAGTGTCGACTGGGAAGGTGGCTGTGAAATTCTCCCACCATGATGTTGCGGGTCCTTCTAACTGATGTGCGGCAAACTTCACCTTCTCCGCATCTGTGCATCCTGCTGTGGTCAACTCCCTAGCTGTCTTGCGGAGCCAATCATCTGCTACTATCGGCTCGGTGCTACTGGAAAACACCGGCGGATTCAGCCTAAGAAAACGGGCTAAGTGGTCAACAGGTGGTGGTGGTGGTGGTGGGTTGTTGTTGTTGTTCCCCTGGTTCTGATTCTGGACTAGCAACTGCATCAATGTGTTCTGCTGCTGGATCAACTGGGTGAGCTCCGGTGGGAAAACAAATCCGGGGTCACGTCTCGGAGGCATCTAAGGGTTTTAGAAAAGATGAGATATAAGAATAGAGAGGGTCTAAAGAGAAAACACTACCCATATGCACATGAGGCAAAAGCAAACAATTCACTTCAATCAATCAACCAAAGGCATACATTCGATCTAACTATCGCAAAAGTGCTCGGACTACTATATTTACATGGTGGACTACTACTACTGGTGAGGTGGTCTATTAGAAATATTCTACGGTTGTTGACTCCATAATATCTGCTCCAGCTTTATCAACATAGTCATCATCGCTACTATCTGCTTCTGAGTCGGTGCCGTCGATGATGATGTAGTCTTCCGGGCTAATCTCCTTGGGTTCTTCGTCTTCCTCTACTGGCGTCGGGCCTCCCATAAATATTCCAATCTTCTTTGTTAGGTCGGCATTCTTATCCACCAATACTTCAATTTCCTCTTCATAATCTTCACGTGTAGCCTTGAGTTCTTCCTCCAGTTCCTTGATTCTGGTCTTAGCCTTCTTCAGATCTATCATGTCGGCGCACATCTGGTTCTCCTGTTGTCGAATGTGCTGGTTTAACTCTTGGATAAAAGCTGCAATTGATCTATCATTCCTGGTGCTGATCATCTCCCAGTGTTCATCTCGGCGCCCACAAATCTGGTAGATAGTATCCCTAAGATTCTTGCGGTAGACTTCTCCAATGCGTCCCATGGTGATGTGAACCGCCATGCTCTTTCCTAGACTCCAAGTTGGTGCATCAAAAGAAAATTCTATGGGCTCAGTGACTGGCATGAACGTCCTTCCTGGAACTTGAACTTGAATCATCCAGCGCTCTTCTTCAGGTAAAGTGGCGTTGTAGGTTCCCGTGAAGCTTGGTACTCCTCTGTTCAGGTATCTAGTGACTTCCTTCAAGTGACGTCCAAAGGGTGCATCTTCATCCGATTGCGTAAACTTGTTCCTTGCATCCGCCATCCTAAAGAATAGAAAAGATGAGGGTCAGAAGAGAAGAGAGTGAGTAGTGATCTAGGTCTTTAGCTTAGTGGTCGTGTCCTACAGTCAGCGTGTGCTCTGATACCATCTCTGTAGCGACCAGACCTCAAACAGTCTGATCTCTGTGCTCCGATGTCATCCCTGGATCAGTAATGCTGACACCACACAGTACTCGGAGGATTTATAGCAGAGTAGCAATCACACACTTATTACATCGAATGTCTCAAAAGAGAACTTATTACAATAAATATGGCTTAAGGCCATCTAATAACGATAACAGCGGAAGGCTTGGAAGATAAGTGTGTCCCCGGTTTTTGAAAAGTCGGCAACATTAACGTTGCAGCCCGAAAACGGGTCAGCACATGGAATATGCTGGCAAGGTAACACATAGAGAGTAATGGAATGAAACAGCTATACTATATGCATATTTGGCTGGTGGAAAGCTCTATGGTTACAGTTTTTGCGTAAAGCCAATTTTTTCCTACTTCAAAGGAATAAAATTTAATTACTATCATGGTGGTTGTTAAACATTGAGAATGGTTGACAGCATTCTCAATCCCAATTAAGCATCATCATTAAGCATAACCCAACAAAATTAATTTAGAGTAACATGTTGAGATTCACATGATAATCCAGGTACTAGATACTCAAAATGTCCATAACCGAGGACACGGCTAACCATGATTAGTTTATTACACTCTGCAGAGGTTTGCGCACTTTTCCCCACAAGACTCGATCGCCTCCGTTTGTTTTCTCGCACTACATGGTGTTTGAGAAGACGGATGACCGAGACATAGTCTTTCAGAAGCGCTAGCACCTTACGATCAGGTAGACCGTACCACCTACATCCCCTACATCTGCTAGTCTACCACTGTAAGAGTTCGCACAACTTAGTCAACTATGCTAGAGCCCATAATAGCTTGTGGCTGCACACGGAAGTTTCTAGTATGAATAGTCTCATGATCCCTTTGAGCCTGGGTGGCGGTCCAAAAGAAAACAGGCAAGTCCTGGAACACCCAGGTGCCTCAATCCACCCAGATGTGTGTTTAAGTTGCCACCTTAGATAAACCATTAATTATCAATCTCACATCTGTCATGGATATCACTCACCCAATCCACGTCTACTAGCATAGCATGGCATAATAAGCAAACGTAGAAGAAACTCCCAAAGGTTTGATAATAAAAAGGTAATAGGTACTACCTCATCTACTTCCCATCCCACAATTAATTAGATCCTAATCATGCAATGTGTGAGGATTGATCTAATGCAATAAAACAGGGTAGTAGAAAAGGTATGATCAAAGTGTTACTTGCCTTGCTGATGATCCGGGAAACCTAGCGATTCGAAGTAACAGGCGGCGCACTCCGGATACTCTATCGCAGACAAACAAACAAGCATACAATAAGTACTCAACTAATGCACAGGTAAAACTCAAATAAGAGATCTAACCAGAAGGTTCAACTTAAGAACTCCGGTTGGCAAAAAGAATCAAATCGAACGAAGCAACGAAAGTCAAACGGCGGAAGAAAACAACTTTGTTCTAGTAATATGGATCTAGGGCAAATTTTACAGTAGAAAAATCTTGTTTAAGTTGGTTAAACGGATAGAGGGTTTCGAGACGAAACTCTAGGCGCTTGAATCGCCTGATTCCGATAAACGAGCGAAAAGTTAAACTAAAACGAAAATCGGATCAGGAATCGCGACCAGAAAATCGCGGATTTAATCCGAGAAAAAGAAAACGACGAACGGATTAACGAACGAACATTCGTTATCCAGATCTAAACGATGAACGTGTTCGTTTAAACGAACAAACGAGCGAACGTTCGTTATTTAACCTAAACCGAAAAAAAACCGAAAAAAAATCGACGGAAAACCAATCGGTTTTCTAAAAAAACGGGCGGCACGGATTACGAGGCGGCGGGGAACCTTGGCGGCGGGGCGGCGGGGCGGCGGCGGCGCGGGCGGCGGGGCGGCGCGAGCGGCGGCGGCTGCGCGGGCGGCTGCGGGCGCGGGTGGCTGGGGCGGCTCGGGGCTGGGGCTAGGGTTCCTCCCCGGGGGGGCTGGGCCGGCTTTTAAAGCCTGACGGGCCAGAGTCCTATCCGGACACGGCCGGGTTAGGTCGGTTCCTTTTTTTATATTCCGCTCGGAAGAAAAATAAAAAGAAATACTAAACGGACTCTAAAAATCCCGAAATAAAATTTCCCGGGCTTCTGAAATCAAGCCCGACAAAGTGAACATTTATTTGGGGCCTAAATGCAATTTTGAAAAACGCACATTTTTCCTAAATTCAAATAAAACACCGAAAAACTCCGAAATAAAATATTATTTGATTTTATTATTAAATCCTCAATATTTCTTTATTTTGGGAAAGTCATTTTATTCCCTCTCTCATATTTTTGTAATAGAAATAATTGATGATAAAATAAATAAAATCAAATGATCCTATTCTCAAAATTTGAGAAAACTCAAATATGAAAATAACGAAATCCCCAACTCTCTCCGTGGGTCATTGAGTTGCGTAGAATTTTCTAGGATCAACCAAAATGCAAAATAAAATATGATATGCAATGATGATCTAATGTATAACATTCCAAATTGAAAATTTGGGATGTTACAGCTAGCCGAGGGGCGCTCGCACATGCTTATAAGCCCCGCCATCGCTGCTGTATCGAGCTCCTCTCTAAAGCAGGCCTTCTGGGCCTACCTCTGTTGCGATGCCCTATTGGGCCTACTGGTCTAGCGGGCCTGCTTCCTGGCCCAAGTAGAATATGGGTTTCTAGTTGTATGCAGGCCGCTGTGGCCCAATAGGTGGGCCTTTTGATTTAGTTTTTTTTTCTGCTTTATTTATTTTATTTTATTTTTTAGTTGTTTTTTGCTGTATTTAGAGTTTCTTTGTGAATATTTTTGCTTTAGGTACAAAAAATTACAAACTTTATGTTAGTGCCAGTAGTTTTCAAATTTGAATAGTTTAAATTTTGAATTATTTGAAATTTGGGTGAATCACTAGTTTGTGAATAACTTAACTTTAAAAATAGATTTTTTAGTGATTCTTTTTTCTTATGTTTAATATTAGTGTGTTTTATCATTATATTCAATTTGGTAATACTTAGGTTCTTTAAAAATGAAATGCTTTTGTAACAGATGAGTTTTTGTTCGAAACCCTCATACTTCGAAAGAGATTATCCATTTTGTACACGAAGTGCATCCAGCTTTTGCTGTAACCCTCTCTACTTTTTGCACATGGTATGTGGGTGAAATTATGATACCATGCCAACTTTCAACCTTTTCGGAGTTCATTTGAAGTGTTTTTCAATTTCAGAGTCATTTAGCTGAAAAAATCAGTAAATGCATGAAAGAATTTGTTTGCACATAAGATCTCTTCGAGTTTCAAATGCCAAAACATATAACTACCCTAGCTATTATAGAGATTCCCTCCTGGATGTGAAACACAGAAGAAAGTGATAATAGTGAAGCCGATCACATCCAGATCTTTGGGTGTGAAACTTTTTCTTCGCGTGTGTCCCTTTGTGCCGTAACCATGGAAAATCTTCATCATTTAACTGGATGGTCGGGTCAATATTCACTGTGAATGGAGCAATTTCATCAAACTTTTCATAATCTTCTGACATGTGTGTCTTGTCATCCACTCCCACGATGTTTCTCTTCCCAGAAAGAACTATGTGGCGCTTTGGCTCATCGTATGATGCATTCGCTTCCTTATCTTTTCTTTTTGTCGGCTTGGTGGACATGTCCTTCACATAGAGAACTTGTGACACATCATTGGCTAGGACGCATGGTTCGTCTGCATACGCAAGATTGTTGAGATCCACTGTTGTCATTCCGTATTGCGGGTCTTCCGTTACCCCGCCTCGTGTCATATTGATCCATTTGCACCGAAACAAAGGGACCTTCAAACCACGTCCATAGTCAAGTTCCCATATGTCCTCTATGTAACCATAATATGTTTCCTTTCCCGTCTTGGTTGCTGCATCAAAGCGGACACCACTATTTTGGTTGGTGATCTTCTTATCTTGGGCGATCGTGTAAAATGTATTCCCATTTATCTCGTACCCTTTGAAAGTCATTATATTTGAAGATGGTAACTGGGACAAGAAGTACAGGTCATCTTCAATAGCGGCGTCATGCATGGCATGTGTCTGCAACCAGCCGACGGAAGTCCCCGTTTGTTCACGTGTAATCCAGTCATCAGACTGCTCCAAGTGTTTGGAGCATAGAAAATTCTTGTGTTCGTCCATATACGGAGCCACCAAGGCGGAATTCTATAGAACTGTGTAGTGTGCTTGAGTGAGAGAATATCCGTCCATACATATTATTTGATCCCCTCCTAGCGTGACTTTTCCATCCAGTCTGCCCTTATGCCGCGATTCAGGAACACCAATCGGCTTAAGGTCAGGAATAAAGTCAGTACAAAACTCAATGACCTCCTCATTTTCATGGCCCTTGGAGATGCTTCCTTCTGGCCTAGCACGGTTATGAACATATTTATTTAAGACTCCCATGAACCTATGAAAGGGGAACATATTGTGTAGAAATACAGTACCCAAAACGTTAATCTCTTCGCATAGGTGAACTAGGACGTGCGTCATGATGTTGAAGAAGGATGGTGGGAACACCAACTCGAAACTGACAAGACATTGCACCAAATCATTCTCTAACCTTGGTATGATTTCTGAATCGATTACCTTCTGAGAGATTGCATTGAGGAATGCACATAGCTTCACAATGGCTAATCGAACGTTTTCCGATAGAAGCCCCCTCAATGCAACCGGAAGTAGTTGCGTCATAATGACCTGGCAGTCATGAGACTTTAGGTTCTGGAACTTTTTCTCTGCCATATTTATTATTCCCTTTATATTCGACGAGAAGCCAGACGGTACCTTAATACTGAGCAGACATTCAAAGAAGATTTCCTTTGCTTCTTTGGTAAGAGCGTAGCTGGCATGACCCTGATGTATGCCGTCTTTTCCATGCATACATTGCCGGTCCCCTCGTGCCTCCGGTGTATCTTTTGTCTTCCCATACACGCCCAAGAAGCCAGTAGGGTCATGCAAAGATTCTTCGTCGTGTGCATCACGTCGATTGCGGAGCGGACCTCTAGGTCTTTCCAATAGGGCGGGTTCCAAAATATAGATTTCTTCTTCCACATGGGTGCGCATCCGTCAGCGTCATTCGGAACAGGTTGTCCGCCAGGACCCTTTCCAAAGACTACCTTCAAATCCTTGACCATATCATGTACATCAGCACCAGTACGGTGGCGATGCTTCGTCCGGTGATCCACCTCACCTTTGAAATGCTTGCCTTTCTTTCTTATGGGATGCCTACTCAGAAGAAATCAACGATGTCCTAGGTACACATTCTTCCTACAGTTATCCAAATATATACTATCGGTATCATCCAAACAGTGCGTGCATGCGCGGTATCCCTTGTTTGTTTGTCCTGAAAGGTTACTAAGAGTAGGCCAATCATTGATGGTCATGAACAGCAATGCCTTTAGGTCAAATTCTTCCTGTTCGTGCTCATCCCACGCACGTACACCTGTTACATTCCACAGCTGTAAGAGTTCTTCAACTAATGGCCTTAGGTACACATCAATGTCGTTGTCGGGTTGCTTAGGGCCTTGGATGAGCATTGGCATCATAATGAACTTCCGCTTCATGAACAACCAAGGAGGAAGGTTATACATACATAGAGTCACAGGCCATGTGCTATGGTTGCTGCTCTGCTCCCCAAAAGGATTAATGACATCTACGCTTAGACCAAACCATACGTTCCTTGTGTCACCTGCAAACTCCTTCCTGTACTTTCTCTCGATTTTTCTCCACTGCGTCTCGTCAGTGGGTACTCTCAACTTTCCGTCTTTCTTACGGTCTTCTCTGTGCCATCGCATCGCCTTGGCATGCTCTTTGTTTTGGAAGAAACGTTTCAACCGTGGAATGATAGGAGCATACCACATCACCTTGGAAGAAATCTTTTTCCTGGGGCGCTCGCCCTCAACATCACCAGGGTCATCGCGGCTGATCTTATAGCGCAATGCACCGCATACCGGGCACGCGTTCAAATCCTCATACTCACCGTGGTAGAGGATGCAGTCATTAGGGCATGCATGTATCTTCTGCACCTCTAACCCTAGAGGGCAGACAACCTTCTTTGCTTCGTATGTACTCTTGGGCAATTCGTTGTCCATTGGAAGCATATTCTTTATCATTGCCAGCAACATTCCAAATCCCTTGTCAGATACACCATTCTCTGCCTTCCATTGCAGCAATTCCAGTGTGGTGCCCAACTTTTTCTTGTCAGCTTCGCAATTCGGGTACAACAATTTCTTATGATCCTCTAACATGCGCTGCAACTTCTTCTTCTCCAAATCACTTGCGTAGTTTCTCTTTGCATCGGCAATGGCCCAACCTAGATCATCAGCGGGCTCATCTGATGCCTCTTCTTCAGCTTCTTCCCGCATTGCCGGCTCAGCTTCTTCCCCCATTGTTGTATCATTGTATTCAGGGAACCCATGGCCAGGATAGTTGTCGTCGTCCTCTTCTTCTTCATTGTCTTCCATCATAACCCCTCTTTCTCCATGTTTGGTCCAAACATTATAGTGGGGCATGAAACCGGACTCAAGCAGGTGGATGTGAATGGTTCTTGAGTTAGAGTAATTGTGATCATTCTTACAGCCAGCACATGGACAAGGCATAAAACCATCCGCCCGCTTGTTTGCCTCAGCCGCAAGCAGAAAAGTATCCACACCATTAATGAACTGGGAGAGCATCGGTCATCGTACATCCATTGTCGGCTCATCTTCATTACACAACACATGATAAATACAAGTTCATACATAAAGTTCATAAAACACTTAAATGCAACATATAAATAGCTCTTTAGCTAAAGAATTTAAATGTAACAACAAATGCGATCAAGATCACAACTAAGGTAACATTGATCCAACAGCATAATGATACCAAGCCTCACTATGAATGGCATATTTTCTAATCTTTCTAATCTTCAAGCGCATTTTCTCCATCTTGATCTTGTGATCATCGACGACATCGGGAACATGCAACTCCAATTCCATCTTCTCCCCCTCAATTCTTTTCAATTTTTCTTTCAAATACTCATTTTCTCTTTCAACTAAATTTAACCTCTCGACAATAGGGTCGGTTGGAATTTCCGGTTCACATACCTCCTAGACAAAAATATCTATGTCAATTTGATGGGCATAATTTGTCATAAACACGAAATGAAACAAAATAGTTATAAAAGAAAATATACCACATTTGAATCATAACCCAGACGAGGGCTGGCGGGGACGGATATCAAAACCATGGCACTCTGAATAACAAACAACGTACGGGTAAGATAATTATACAAGTAACTATATATCTAAACCACACAAACATGATTTTTTTATATAAAAAGGATAAGAACAAGAGGGCTCACCCCACAAGGTGGTGCCAGTGCGGAGGATCGACGATTGTTAGGACGGAGACGGGAAGGCACTAAGTAAACCACACCTACATATGCAAACTAAGAGTTATTTTGAGCTCAAATTGCATATAAATCAAATAAACTACCACATATAATTCCTCCCAAATTACTAAAACCCACAAATTAATGACTATTTAAAGCATTGCAAAAGCTAATCTAGCAATGGGAGATGAAAGGACAAAGTTGCTTACCTTTGTGGTCACTTGAATGGATGGGGGCCTTCAAATCTTGACAAATTTTGGGCAAAATGTGAGATGAGCTCGAGGTAGAAGGGGAGAACAGAGAGGAGAGGGGAAAGGGGAAAAATAGAGAGAGCTCGCTCGTGGGTGGAGGAAGGGTTTATATAGGACGACCTTTAGCACTGGTTCGTGCCACGAACCGGTACTAAAGGTGCTGGAGGGGCCCCAGACTGACAACATCCTGCCACCACTCTCTTTAGTACCGGTTCGTGGCACGAACCGGTGCTAAAGATTCGCCACAAATCGGTACTAATGGTAGCGGCCCAGCTAGCCGTTGGAACCGGCACTAATTGTCACATTAGTGCTGGCTCAATTACAAACCAAGACTAATGAGCTGAACATTTGACCCTTTTTCTACTAGTGTTTGTGCAAAGAACTTGGCTAGCATGAGAGGCAAAGGCAAGCTCAACATATTGGAGGATCCATGACAATATAACTTCTATTCGGATATAAGAAAAGATAACCCATTATGTTGTCTTCCTTGTCCAACATCAACTTTTTAGCATGTCATATTTTAATGAGTGCTCACAATTACAAAAGATGTCCAAGATAGTATATTTATATGTGAAATCTCTCTTCCTTCAATATTCTTTCATGAATTGTTCAAGTGACCAATACTATGTTTGCTAACTTTCAATAAATTTACCACCTATACTTATTATGTGTGAATTCATTACTCCCCATGTTATAAGCATATGAAACATATATAAATTCAGATTTATGATATTCAATCCACAACGATTTACTCATAGGATATAAGTGAAGCACGTGAGTAAATGACAAACTACTCCAAAAAGATATAAGTGAAGAACAATGAGTAGTCATATAATAAACTAGCCATGGGAGGACTCTCTCATTCAAGATTTCAGATCCAATGATTTTATTCAAACAACAAGTAAAATGAAAATACGCTTCAAGCAAAACACATATCATGTGACGAATAAAAATATAGCTCTGAGTAAGGTATACCGATGGTTTTGAAGACGAAAGAGGGGATGCCTTCCGGGGCATCCCCGGGCTTAGGTGCTTGAGTCTTCTTTGAAAATTAACTTGGGGTGCCTTGGGCATCCCCAATCTTAGGGTCTTTCCACTCCTTATTCTCCTCACATCGATAAACTTGAAAACTTTAATCACACAAAACTTAACGGAACTTCGTGAGATGGGTCAGTATGAAAAAACAAATCATTCACTTTGGTACTATCAAGGCAAGATTCATAATTGTCCTCACACAATACCTACTATACCATATCATTTCTAGAATTTATATTGAGCAATATAAGGCAAAGAAACTAGAAAATAAGCAAGCTATGCATTTAAAACAGAATCTGCTAAAAACAGAACAGTCTGTAATGATTTGAACAACAACCATACTTATGCTACTCCAAAAATTCTGAAAAATTAGGAAAACGTAAGAAATTTGTTTATTAATCTTATTCAAAAAGAATCAGTATTTTATCACGTTTCTGTTAAAAATTAGAATTGTTTTCCTGAGCGCAAAATTTTCTGTTTTTCAGCAACATCAAATCAACTATCACCGTTAGCCATCCCAAAGGTCTTACTTGGCTCTTCATTGAAACAAAAGCTATAAAACATGATTACTACAGTAGATTAATCATGTGAACACATAAAAACAGTAAGGGTAAATATTGGGTTGTCTCCCAACAAGCGCTTTTCTTTAGTGCCTCTTCAGCTGGGCACGATGATTTCAATGATGCTCACATAAAAGATAAGAACTGAAACATAATGGGAGCATCATGGAGAATATGACTAGCACATTTAAGTCTAACAAACTTCCTATGCATAGTGATTCTGTGAGCAAACAACTTATGGGAACAAGAATCAACTAGCATGTGAGGCATAATCCTATTGAATATTAACTATCATGTGAGGCATAATCCTATTGAAAATTAAAATCAAGATGACAAGTTTCCTGGTTATCCTTATTCTTTATAGCATACATGTCATCATAATAATCATCATAGATAGCAACTTTGTTCTCATAATCAATTGGAACCTCTTCCGAAATAGTGGAATGATCATTAAATAAAGTCATGACCTCTCCAAATCCACTTCCATAAATATTATAAGATTCAATACCCTACAAAATAGTGGGATCATTACCTAGAGTCGACACTCTTCCAAACCCACTTCTAATGATAATTTTATTCATACTCTAAAAGATATAAGTGAAGTTCATAGAGCATTCTACAAAGACATACTCAAAAGATTTAAGTGAAGCATAAAGAGCATTCTATAAAGGCATACTCAAAAGATTTAAGTGAAGCACAAAGAGCATTATAAAAATTAATGAAGGGCTATCTCACACTAGCATGGATCATATAGGAAAATAAAATATAAATGAACACAAAAGACACATATCATGTGAACAAAACAAAAACCGAGGTATACCGATAATTGTTGAAGAAGAAAGATGGGATGCCAACCAAGGCATCCCCAAGCTTAGATACTTGAGTATCCTTGAAATATTTACTTGGGGTGCCTTGGGAATCCCCAATCTATAACTCTTGCATCTCCTTATTCTTCTCATATCGGTAACTCCTCGTTCTTCGAATACTTCATCCACACAAAACTTAACAAAAACTTTGTGAGATCCGTTAGTATAATAAAGCAAATCACTACCTTTAGGTACTGCTGTAAACTCATTCCAATTTCATATTAGCATTATATCTATTGTATTCAAACTTCACCATGGCTCATACCCCCAATACTACCCATAGATTCATCAAAATAAGTGAACAACATATAGAAAACAGAATCTGTCAAGAACAGGACAGTCTGTAGAAATCTGGAACTTTTGTATACTTATTTAACTTCAAAAATTCTAAAAAATTAGGACAATCTAAAAACTTTGCATACCAGTACTGTGTAAAATTTTCAAGATTTTATCGTGCTCCAGTAAAAAATGAAAATTAAAATACTACAGCAAAAGTTTCTGTTTTTCTGCTGCACACACCAAACAAGCAATTTAAGCATCCTAAAGCCAAAACCATGACACATTATTTTTATAATACAATGAATATATACAAGCAGATACTTATTTTTGAGAAACTTCCATGAAAAATTCTACATTGTTTCCATGAGCATGAACACAAGTGTTCAAGGACGACCCTCACTTCTCCAATGCACAACCTTCCAATCACTGCTCTTTTTGAAAAAGTTTTTAAGCATAAGAGGCAAGTAAACTTTTTTTGTATTTTCATTTTTAAATTTTTTTTGTTTGTTTCACCCAAAACTAAACAAGAACAAAAGGGAAAACAAAATCTACTTAGTGAAGAAAGCAAACAAGGATACACGAGAATACCAACCCCACGCTATTGCTCCCGAGCATCGACGCCAGAAAAGAGCTTGATAATTCTCAAGTGCAAGCAATCATCGTAGCACTTTCCAAAGGTGGAAGTGATAAGTATGGAGTGTCGAACCCACAAGGAGCTAAAGGTAAGATCAATATTCTCTCAAGTCCTATCTGTCACTGATACGACTCTACGTACACCGAATGTTTGCTTCCAACTAGAAAGGAAAAATAAAACTACGTTGTGGGTATGAAGAGGATAACTTTGCTTGATATCAGAGAACTAAAAATATAAAAGTAGGTGCTGTTAACATAAATTTAGAATATATTACTATATATTATAAATAGCGAGTGTGGAATAATTATGGGTCGGTGTGTGGAATTGTCCTAGGAAATTGTTAACAAGATCGGTAGTCGTCATTGCAATTTTATATGAGGGAGAGGCATAAGCTAACATACTTTATCTTCTTGGATCATATGCACTTCTGATTGGAACTCTAGCAAGCATCCACAACTACTAAAGATCATTAAGGTAAAACCCAACCATAGCATTAAAGTATCAAGTCCCCTTTATCCCATACGCAACCCCCTTTCTCGGGTTTAAGCTTGTGTCACTCTAGCAACCCACTATAAGCGAATCATGAACGTATTGCAACACCCTACAGCAGGAATCCATCACGTGTGCGCGGCACAGAAGGCACCATAGGACAGCACCAAAATAAAACATACAACTCAAACCAATCTAGATCATCAATCAACCCAAAAGACAAAGGAAATCTACTCAAAAGATCATAGGATGGTAACACATAATTGGATCATAATATGTGGCATAAAGCACCATGTTCAAGTAGATGATTATAGCGGGAAGCGGGAGAGTGGACCGCATAAAAGAGATGAGGATGGTGATGAAGATGGTGATGTTGATGAAGGCGATCACCGCGGCGATGGTTCCCCCGATGGCACTCCGGTGCAACCAAGAGAGAGGGGGAGTGGTTCTCCCCTTTGTGCTTCCTCCTCCATGGCCTCCCCCTTAGATGAGAAAAAGGTTCTTCCTCTGGTCCTTGGCCTCCATGACAGTGGTGACCCCTCCGGCTTCCTCCTCCATGGCCTCCAGTGATGCTGGCTCCCTCCAGCAGGGTGCCAGAGAGGGCCTAGATTGGTTTTTCGTGGCTACGGAGGCTTATGGCAGTGGAACTCCTGATCTAGGTTTTGTTCTGGAGTTTTCAGGATTTATAGGAGTGTTTGGCGTCGGGGACAAGTCAAGGGGACCCACGAGGCGACGGCAAGGACGGAGGGCGCGCCCCCACCCTTGTGGTAGCCCCGGGACTCCCCTCTGGTATATTTTTGCTCCATGATTTTTAATATTTTCCAAAAAAATTCTCCGTAAATTATTAGCCCATTTCAAGAACTTTTATTTCTGCACAAAAACAACACCACGGTAGTTCTGCTGAAAACAGCGTCAGCCCGGGTTAGTTCTAATCAAATCATACCAAAACCATATAGAATTGTTATAAACATGGCATGAATACTTCATAAATTATAGATACGTTGAAGACGTATCAAACATCTCATATGCTCCAGGACATTCAAAACGTCTTTGAAGTCCTGATTCTAGGTCGTACAACATGGCACACTAAACTATCGAGTAGTCATCAGATCGAGTCTGCCAGACGTTCATAACATCTGCAGTAGCACCTGCAGCAGGTCTGTCACCTAGCGGTGCATCAAGGACATAATTCTTCTGTGCAGCAACGAGGATAATCCTCAAGTTACCACTAGCACAACAAGGTGCTATACAAACGGTTTTTAACCCCTTTCTGCGACGGCACTTGGAACTGTCGCCAAGTGAGTGTGGGTGATAGGGGGGTCCTTCCCACACGACCTAGAAACCGTCGGGGATATGCCCTCCTGGCACACACGCTCGGCAAAATAATGTCGTGTGCGACCGGCGAGCGATCAAATACAGTTATACGCACAGTAGTGCTAAAAAATACAATTATACAGGCGAAATCGTTTCCGGTCGTAAGTACGTCCCATACAGTTAGTCTCCGCTAAATGTTTCTGTTCGTGTATACATCCCACACAGTCGCTCCAGGGAAAACGTTTCCATTCATAGGTACATCACACACAATTTTCCCCATTAAATCGTTTGTGATAGAGTTGCCATTCCACACGATATTAACAATTTTATCGTTTTCCTTATTGAATGCATCACACACGGTGCATAGAAGAAACTGTGTGGAAAAGGCTGTCCAACACATAGTTTTTTATGTGGTAAAGGTTTGCGCAAGGTGGCCTAACGCAAACAGTTTTCAAGAGAATGTCGTGTGTGATTGTTCATTGATCCAACATGGTTTATTCCTAGAAACTGTGTGCGTTGCCTGAGGTCATCGCCCATGGTGTTTTCTCAATAATCGTTTGTAGTAGAAAAATCCAATTAGCAATCTAACTGGCATTCATATTGAGCACATAATATATTTCATTTCCATATTAAGGAAGTAGGATTTCATAATTGAAATACATCAGAGTACAACATGATATAGCTTCAGCAGTCTGCTACCCATTACACAACTGCACCAGCACCAAGTTTCACATGCAACATCTAGAACCTTTCGAAATTAGCATCATAGAAGATACATAGACAGATGCATCTCATCTAGAAAACTGCTGAAGCGGAAGGCAAATATTGAGCCTTCATTGATGTTGAAGTTCTTTGCAACTTTAGGCCAGTGCATGTGGATGATTGACCGTCCATCCTTCGTCCTCTTCAGAAACACTTCAATATTGAACCGTGGGTGTTGTATGAAAACCTTCCTCGCCTGCTGACCATAGAGGTGGTTTGATAGGTAATCATCAGTGAACTACTTTGGAAAGGCCTGAAAACAAGGATGTGCACAAATATCTTCTGGGGCAAAGGAATAAAAAGGTAAGGTATAATAGTTAGTACCATCTTGTAGTTAACTGATGTCTTCTTCATTGTGCAGACAAAGATCTTGTTGTTTTTTGCCGCTAATTTCTTTATCCTAACAATCTTTCTGAGTTTCTTGACTTGATTGATATTCATGGACAACTCATTTCCCCATATGCAAAAAGGGTCGAATAGTGGGTCAAAACCTCTGACAGCAGGACCTACATGTGCAAGACCAAATTGTTAAAACCCTAAATGTTAGAATGGTTCCTGCAATTGCACAATAATGTGCTATTAGACAACGGACCATGCACGTGCTAACCTCGATTGTAAACCTCAGCGCTTCCAATTGTTTCCCTGCAACACATATAAGGTAGTTAGTCATCAGGTTAATTAAGGGTTCGCATGCTTTCAGTAAAATATTTTGATGAAAAATAAGTACATTGTAGATTCATCAGATTAATTCAAGCCACATGGAAAACCCATTTATCCAAACCAAGCATGATTAAGAACTAGGAAATATAACACTTGTATATGTTTCTCATGTATTAAGTGCAGCCAAATTCGATTTATTCCTCACATGCACAACAATACAAAATTCTACCCACGACAATTGGACATCGCATTGCACAATTGAACCAAGCAGTTGACTAAACACCACAACAAATGAGCCAAACATTAACTGAACACCACATTGCACAATATAACATACTCCTAATATAAGATCAGACAGTTAACCAAACCAAGCATGCTTAACAACTTGGAAATATAGCAATTGTATTTGTTTCTCATATATTTAGTACAACCAAATTCAATTTATTCCTCACATGGTATACAAGAACAGAATGCACCCACAACAACTGAACATCGCATTGCAGAATTGAACCAAACAGTTAACTAAACACCACAACAAATGAACCAGACGTTAACTGAGCACCACATTGCATAATATAACATACTCCTAATAGAAGGTTAGATAGTTAACCAAACCAAGCATGCTTAACAACTTGGAAATATAGCAATTGTATTTGTTTCTCATGTATTTAGTACAACCAAATTCGATTTACTTCTCACATGGTATACAATAACAGAATGCACCCACAACTATTGAACATCGCACTGCAGAATTGAACCAAACTGTTAACTAAACACCACAACAAATGAACCAAACGTTAACTGAGCACCACATTGCAAAATGTATAACCAAACCAAGCATGCTTGAAAACTTGGAAATATAATAATTGTATTCGTTTCTCATGTATTTTGTAAAGATAAATCAATTTATTTCTCACATGGAAGACAATACAAAATTGCAGCCCGAAGAATTGAACATCAATTTGCAAAATTGAACCAAAAAGTTAACTGAAGACAACAACTAGTTAACCAAATAGTTAATAAGTGAGCACCACACTGCATGACATATAGAACATATGCACTTGAGCAACAGATTGCATGGTAAAATTAGATAGCACAATTCACTAGAATTTGTTAAGGAAAGGCAGGAGCAGCACACGCAACGGGTAAACCGAGCATACTTAACCGGCGTAGCTAGCAAATGGCAAGGTGCTCCTCCAAGATCTGGGGGTCGGCACACATGGCAGCCATCACGACCTCATCCGCGCCTGCGGCCACGATTTGCTTCTCCACTGCCAAATGCTCCTTGAGCTCCTGGGTATACTGCGTGCACCATGGCTTAGGGCGGCGCTTATTTGGTGGAGGGGTCGATGATTTTGGTGGAAGGTGTCACGCTGGCGGTCGGGGCATGTGGGATGTGGAAGGAGGACAAGGATGGGGGTCGGGTGTGGATTACCTGCCTGGATAGACGAGGCCGAGCAGCGTGAAGGAGGGTCGCCGACGAGGAGGCGGCGCTGCAAGCAAGGAGTGAAGGTTTCAACTTGGAAAGGAAGGTGGAAACAGGGGAAATGTGGCTTTTGGTAAGGGGGCGGGGAGGCAGATATTTCTACAGAAGTCGAGAATTTTGAATCGCTTCAGCAAAAAAACTGGCACGCAAAGAGTCATCAGACATGATCCCTTATTCAGAACTGTGTATGATATGTGAACATCACAAGTGATTCAGATAGCTTAACCCGTGTGTGATGAGTTTGAACGTCAAAAATTTTTGTTTGAATTTCCATGGTTACAGTGGCCATCCATGTCATTGCATAATTTGGGTACACAAAGTAGACTACAGCACACCCACACTTCTTAATTGAGCAAGTTCTGCAATTAAACAGAGCTAGCTGACCTAAACATTTCTCTAACAAATTAAAGACTGGCGCTCTTAATTAAACAAAACAAAGAGTACTACTACGGTTGGTGCTTGTCGATCTCCGCCGCCGCCTCCATGTCTAGCTCGCGCCCGACGGTCTCGTGGGGAAGGGGCTCCATGGCATCCATCGTACCATACTCGGCAAGCATCTCGTCATCCGTGTCTACCATCTCTTTGGAAAAGGCCGCCACGAGTTGGGCGTGGGCGGCCGTGATCTGGGCTTGGACGGGCTCCATCATGGCAAGGTATACGGCGGAGGAACAGACGGCTGCTTGAACACTCTCGACGATTGCCAACTCTTTGGCCGTGGGTTGCCGACCGTTGTCGGAGAAGCTTCGTTCAATTTGTGAGGTGACCGCCATGAGCTAGGCGTGGGTGGCCTCGACATGGTCGTGGGTAGCCTCCATCAGGGCTAAGGCCGCCGCTGCGGAACGGACAGCTGTTGTGCCGCTCTCGCCAGTTGCTATCCCCAAGGCAGATGTTGATGCCGCCACCTAAGAAGTAACAATAGCTGTTTGGGCTGCCCTGGCTACCCGGTCACAGATTGCGGCCATGCTCATGCACCTTGTTAGCACGCGCATGGCGGCTGCGGCCGCGCTCTCGCTGGAGTGGGCCGCCGAAGTTGCCCTCACGACGTGGGTCCATGTCCCCATCTTTCATCGACGACGAGTGAACAGTGAAATGATATTTGGGAAGCGAGCTAGTGTGCTTGACACGCCGGGTATGGACTATAGCCGATGCACCTTCTCGCGTAAGCCATAGGCATACTATAGCAACGGTGTGATACGTCTCCAACATATCTATAATTTTTCATTGTTCCATGCTATTATATTATCCATCTAGGATGTTTTATATGCATTTATATGCTATTTTATATCATTTTTTGGGACTAACCTATTAACATAGAGCCCAGTGCCAGTTTTCCGTTTTTCCTTGTTTTTGAGTTTTACAGAAAAGGAATACCAAACGGAGTCCAATGGACGTGCCAATTTTCGACGATTTTTTATGGACCAAAAGAAGCCCCCAGAGGAAAGGAGTTGGGCCAGAAGAGTCCCGGGTCCTCCACGAGGGTGGGGGTGCGCCCTACCCCCTCCCCCCCATGCGCGCCGCCCTATCTCGTGGACGACTCGGGCACCTCCCTAACTTGTTCCCGACGCCAAAAATTCCTATAAATACTGAAACCTCCAGAAAATAACCTAGATCGGGAGTTCCGCCGTCGCAAGCCTCTGTAGCCACCGAAAACCAATCTAGACCCGTTCTAGCACCCTGTCGGGGGGGAATCCCTCTCCGATGGCCATCTTCATCATCCCGATGCTCTCCATGACGAGGAGGGAGTAGTTCACCCTTGGGGCTGAGGGTATGTACCAGTAGCTATGTGTTTGATATCTCTCTCTTGTGTTGTTGATTCGCACGATCTTGATGTACCACGAGCTTTGCTATTATAGTTGGATCTTATGATGTTTCTCCCCCTCTATCTCCTTGTGATGAATTGAGTTTTCCCTTTGAAGTTATCTTATCGGATTGAGTCTTTAAGGATTTGAGAACACTTGATGTATGTCTTGCATGTGCTTATCTGCGGTGACAATGGGATATTCACGTGATCCACTTCATTTATGTTTTGGTGATCAACTTGTGAGTTCCGTGACCTTGTGAACTTATGCATAGGGGTTGGCACACGTTTTCGTCTTGAATCTCCGGTAGAAACTTTGGGGCACTCTTTGAAGTTCTTTGTGTTGGTTGAATAGATGAATCTGAGATTGTGTGATGCATATCGTATAATCATACCCACTAATACTTGAGGTGACATTGGAGTATCTAGGTGACATTAGGGTTTTGGTTGATTTGCGTCTTAAGGTGTTATTCTAGTACGAACTCTAGGATAGATCGAACGGAAAGAATAGCTTCGTGTTATTTTACTACGGACTCTTGAATAGATTGATCAGAAAGAATAACTTTGAGGTGGTTTCATACCCTACAATAATCTCTTCGTTTGTTCTCCACTATTAGTGACTTTGGAGTGACTCTTTGTTGCATGTTGAGGGATAGTTATATGATCCAATTATGTTATTATTGTTGAGAGAACTTGCACTAGTGAAAGTATGAACCCTAGGCCTTGTTTCCTAACATTGCAATACCATTTGTGCTCACTTTTATCATTAGTTACCTTGCTTTTTTTATATTTTCAGATTACAAAAACCTTTACCTACCATCCATATTGCACTTGTATCACCATCTCTTCGCCGAACTAGTGCACCTATACAGTTTACCATTGTATTGGGTGTGTTGGGGAGACAAGAGACTCTTTCTATTTGGTTGCAGGGTTGTTTGAGAGAGACCATCTTCATCCTATGCCTCCCACGGATTGATAAACCTTAGGTCATCCACTTGAGGGAAATTTGCTACTGCCCTACAAACCTCTGCACTTGGAGGCCCAACAACGTCTACAAGAAGAAGGTTGTGTAGTAGACATCAAGCTCTTTTCTCGCGCCGTTGCCGGGGAGGTTAGAACTTGAAGGTATATCTTTAGATCTTGCAATTGAATCTTTTAGTTTCTTGTTTTATCACTAATTTAGTCTATAAAAGAAAACTAGAAAAATGGAATTAAGGTTGCCTCATATGCTTTATCTTTTTAATGTCTTTCGTGAAAATAAGGATTCTGATAATTGTGCCAAAGTGTTAGCAGAAGAATGTATTAAAATGTTTGGCACTAAATCTTTGGACGATGATCATGATTGAAATGTTGTTAGTATGAATTCGCCCTATAGTGAGTCGTATTACAATTCACTGGCCGTCGTTTTACAACGTCGTGACTGGGAAAACCCTGGCGTTACCCAACTTAATCGCCTTGCAGCACATCCCCCTTATGAAAGCATGCCCCCTATCTATGATGATTATTGTGATGACATGTATGCTATAAAGAATAATGATATCCATGAAACTTGTCATCATGATTTTAACTTTCAATTGGATTATGCCTCACATGATAGTTATTTTGTTGAGTTTGCTCCCACTACTATTCATGAGAAGAAAATTGCTTATGTGGAGAGTAATAAAAATTATATGCTTATGCATCATGAAAAGAGTGCTTTATGTGATGGTTATATTGTTGAATTTGCTTATGATCCTACATCTAATTATTATGAGGGAGGAACATATGCTTGTAGGAATTGCAATAATATCAAGTTTCCTCTCTATGTGTTGAAAATCTTGAAGTTATGCTTGTTTTGCTTTCCTATGCTAGTTGATTCTTGTTCCCATAAATTGTTTGCTCACAAAATCCCTATGCATAGGGAGTGTGTTAGACTTAAATGTGCTAGTCATATTCTTCATGACGCTCTCTTTATGTTTCAATTCTTATCTTTTATGTGAGCATCATTGAAATCATCATGCTTAGCTAGGGGCGTTAAACGATAGGGCCTGTTGGGAGGCAACCCAATTTTACTTTTGTTCCTGTTTAGTAATAAATAATTCATCTAGCTTCTGTTATGATCTTGTTTTTTATGTTTTAATTAGTGTTTGTGCCAAGTAAAGCCTTTAGGCCTCCTTTGGTTTAGAGGAATTTCATAGGAATTCTAGAGGATAGGATTCTTATAGGATTTTTTTTCTTTAGAGCCCTTTGGTTCATCGGAATGGATTCCTATTCCTACATAGGATTGTTTCCTATCCTCCACATTTCATAGGAAAATAAAAAAGAGCCTAGACTCAATGGAAAAATTCCTTTGGTGTCAACCAAATGACATCTTGTTTCTTAGGATTTTCTTGGGTGATTGTTATTTGATCTTGCTGTAAAAAACAGAAAGTATGCAATCACGAGAATAATTTTCATTTTTACCAGAGAGCGATAAAATACCAATTCCAATTGAAATAGATTAATAAACAAATTGCCTCGGACTATTTGAAACCTACAGATTACTACAGACTGTTCTGTTTTTGACAGATTATGTTTTCTATGTGTTGTTTGCTTGTTTTGATGAATCTATGAGTAGTATCGGAGGGTATGAACCATACAGAAGTTGGAATACAGTAGATATTACACCAATATGAATTTAGAATGAGTTCACAACAGTACCAAAAGTGGTGATTTATTTTCTTATACTAACGGAGCTCATGAGATTTTCTGTTGAGTTTTGTGTTGTGAAGTTTTCAAGTTTTGGGTAAAGATTCGATGGACTATGGAATAAGGAGTGGCAAGAGCCTAATCTTGGGGATGCCCAAGGCACCCCAAGGTAACATTCAAGGAAAACCAAGAGCCCAATCTTGGGGATGCCCCGGATGGCATCCCCTCTTTCGCCTTCGTTCATCGGTAACTTTACTTGGAGCTATATTTTTAGTCACCACAGGATATGTGTTTTGCTTGGAGCGTCATTTTATTTTCTTTTGTTTTGCTTGCTGTTTGAATAAAATACCAAGATCTGAAAATCTTAAATGTTAGAGTGTCTTCACATAGTTGCATAATTATTCAACTACTCATTGATCTTCACTTGTATCTTTCGGAGTAGTTTGTCATTTTTTCTAGTGCTTCACTTATATCCTTTTAGAGCACGGCAGTGGTTTTATTTTGAAGAAATAGATGAACTCTCATGCTTCAATTATATTTTTTTGAGAGTCCTAAACAGCATGGTAATTTGCTTTGGTTATGAAGTTAGTCCTAATATGATAGGCATCCAAGAGGGATATAATAAAAACTTTCATATAGAGTGCATTGAATACTATGAGAAGTTTGATACTTGATAATTGTTTTGAGATATAAAGATGGTGATATTAGAGTCGTGCTAGTTGAGTAATTGTGAAATTGAGAAATACTTGTGTTGAGGTTTGCAAGTCCCGTAGCATGCACGTATGGTAACAGTTGTGGGACAAATTTGAAGCATGAGGTGTTCTTTGATTGCCTTCCTTATGAGTGCCGGTTGGGGACGAGCAATGGTCTTTTCCTACCAATCTATCCCCCTAGGAGCATGCGCGTAGTGTTTTGGCTTTGATGACTTGTAGCTTTTTGCAATAAGTATGTGGGTTTTTCATGACTAATGTTGAGTCCATGGATTATACGCACTCTCACCCTTCCATTATTGCGCCTCTTCGGTACCGTGCATTGCCCTTTCTCACCTCAAGAGTTGGTGCAAACTTCGCCGGTGCATCCAAACCCCGTGATATGATACGCTCTATCACACATAAGCCTCCTTATATCTTCCTCAAAACACAGCCACCATACCTACATATTATGGCATTTCCATAGCCATTCCGAGATATAATGCCATGCAACTTTCCATCGTTCCGTTTATTATGACATGCTTCATCATTGTCATATTGCCTTGCATGATAATGTAGTTGACATCGTATTTGTGGCAAAGCCACCGCTCATAATTTTTCATACATGTCACTTTTGATTCATTGCCCATCTCGGTACACCGCCGGAGGCACTCATATAGAGTCATACTTTGTTCTAGTATCGAGTTGTAATCCTTGAGTTGTAAATAAATAGAAGTGTGATGATCATCATTATTAGAGCATTGTCCCATGTGAGGAAAAAAAGAGAAAGGCCAAAAACAAGAAAAAGAAATGCCAAATAAAAAAGGGAAGGCCCAAAAAAATGAGAGAAAAAGAGAGAAGGGACAATGCTGCTATCATTTTCCACACTTGTGCTTCAAAGTAGCACCATGGTCTTCATGATAGAGAGTCTCTTATTTTGTCACTTTCATATACTAGTGGGAATTTTTATCCTAGAACTTGGCTTGTATATTCCAACAATGGGCTTCCTCAAAATGCCCTAGGTCTTCGTGAGCAAGCAAGTTGGATGCACACCCACTTAGTTTCTTTTGTTGAGCTTTCACACATTTATACCTCTAGTGCATCCGTTGCATGGCAATCCCTACTCCTCACATTGACATCAATTGATGGTCATCTCCATAGCCCGTTGATTAGCTGCGTCAATGTGAGGCTTCCTCTCCTTTTGTCTTCTCCACACAACCTCCATCATCATATTCTATTCCACCCATAGTGCTATGTCCATGGCTCGCGCTCATGTATTGCGTGAAAGTTGAAAAAGTATGAGCATACTAAAGTATGAAACAATTGCTTGGCTTGTCATCGGGGTTGTGCATGATGGGAGCATTTTGTGTGACGAAAATGAAGCATGGCCAAACTATATGATTTTGTAGGGATGAGCTTTCTTTGGCTATGTTATTTTGAGAGGACATAATTGCATGGTTAGTATGCTTGAAGTATTATTGTTTTTATGTCAATATTAAAATTTTGTCTTGAATCTTTCGGATCTGAATATTCATGCCACAATAAAGAAAATTACATTGAAAATTATGTTAGATAGAATTCCACATCAAAAATTCTGTTTTTATCATTTACCTACTCGAGGACGAGCAGGAATTAAGCTTGGGGATGCTTGATACGTCTCCAACATATCTATAATTTTTTATTGTTCCATGCTATTATATTATCCATCTAGGATGTTTTATATGCATTTATATGCTATTTTATATGATTTTTGGGACTAACCTATTAACCTAGAGCCCAGTGCCAGTTTCTGTTTTTTTCCTTGTTTTTGAGTTTTACAGAAAAGGAATACCAAACGGAGTCCAATGGACGTGCCAATTTTTGACGATTTCTTATGGACCAAAAGAAGCCCCCGGAGTAAAAGAGTTGGGCCAGAAGAGTCCCGGGCCATCCACGAGGGTGGGGGCGCGCCCTACCCCTCGGGTGCACCGCCCTATCTCGTGGACGACTCGAGAAACTCCCTGACTTGTTCCCGACGCCAAAAATTCCTATAAATACTAAAACCTCTAGAAAATAACCTAGATCGGGAGTTCCACTGCCGCAAGCCTCTGTAGCCACCGAAAATCAATCTAGACCCATTCAGGCACCCTGCCGGAGGGGGCAATCCCTCTTCGGTGGCCATCTTCATCATCCCGGCGCTCTCCATGACGAGGAGGGGGTAGTTCACCCTCGGGGCTGAGGGTATGTACCGGTAGCTATGTGTTTGATCTCTCTCTCTCGTGTTCTTGATTCACATGATCTTGATGTATCGCGAGCTTTGCTATTATAGTTGGATCTTATGATGTTTCTCCCCCTCTATCTCCTTGTGATGAATTGAGTTTTCCCTTTGATGTTATCTTATCGGATTGAGTCTTTAAGGATTTGAGAACACTTGATGTGTGTCTTGCATGTGCTTATCTGTGGTGACAAATTGGATATTCACGTGATCCCCTTGATGTATGTTTTGGTGATCAACTTGCGAGTTCTGTGACCTTGTGAACTTATGCATAGGGGTTGGCACACGTTTTCGTCTTGACTCTTCGGTAGAAACTTTGGGGCACTCTTTGAAGTTATTTGTGTTGGTTGAATAGATGAATCTGAGATTGTGTGATGCATATCGTATAATCATACCCACGGATACTTGAGGTGACATTGGAGTATCTAGGTGACATTAGGGTTTTGGTTGATTTGTGTCTTAAGGTGTTATTCTAGTACGAACTCTAGGATAGATCAAACAGAAAGAATAACTTCGTGTTATTTTAATACGGACTCTTGAATAGATTGATCAGAAAGAATAACTTTGAGGTGGTTTCGTACCCTACAATGATATCTTCATTTGTTCTCCGCTATTAGTGACTTTGGAGTGACTCTTTGTTGCATGTTGAGGGATAGTTATATGATCCAATTATGTTATTATTGTTGAGAGAACTTGCACTAGTGAAAGTATGAACCCTAGGCCTTGTTTCCTAGCATTGCAATACCGTTTGTGCTCACTTTTATCATTAGTTACCTTGCTGTTTTTATATTTTCAGATTACAAAAACCTTTATCTACCATCCATATTGCACTTGTATCATCATCTCTTCGCCGAACTAGTGCACCTATACAATTTACCATTGTATTGGGTGTGTTGGGGACACAAGAGACTCTTTGCTATTTGGTTGCAGGGTTGTTTGAGAGAGACCATCTCCATCCTACGCCTCCTACGGATTGATAAACCTTAGTTCATCTACTTGAGGGAAATTTTCTATTGTCCTAGAAACCTCTGCACTTGGAGGCCCAAGAACGTCTACAAGAGAAAGGTTGTGTAGTAGACATCACGGTGCTCCAGGATATTTTATACTGCATCTCACTCGGTTGGTGTTAATAATGTGTGTGGGACTTACTTGTTTTTTCATCTTGATTTGAATTACATAATGGGGTCATAGCGGCAATGGACGGTGTTTGAATTGCTAGAACTTTTATGTGCAGTGAACATGCAACTACATGTGTGTCGTAAAAAATTTGGAATTATTCCGGGTTTGTTGACATTTTGTACATTAAATTGGTTTTGTAGCCATTTCAGGTGCACAATTCAAAATTAAAATACATGCACATGCTCCGGTGCACCAACATGAGTTGTAAAATCATATATGCATGTGTCCATGGGTTTATGCTTATGTCCTGATACGTCCATTTTGCATCATGCTTTTATATCGATATTTATTGCATTATGGGCTGTTATTACACATTATGTCACAATACTTATGCCTTTTCTCTCTTATTTTAGAATGTTTACATGAAGAGGGAGAATGAAGGCAGCTGGAATTCTGGGCTGGAAAAAGAGCAAATATTAGAGACCAATTCTGCACAACTCCAAAAGTCCTGAAACTTCACGAATGTCAGTTTTGGAATATATTGAAAATATTGGGCGAAGAAAGCACTAGAGGGGAGCCAGCCACCGTGCACGAGGGCGGGGAGGGGGGGCGCCCCTGCCTCGTGGGCCACCTGGCAGGCCTCCGATGCCCATCTTCTGGTATAAGGTGTCTTTTGCCCTGAAAAAAATAAGAAGGAAGCTTTCGGGACGAAGCGCCGCCGTCTCGAGGCGGAACCAATCTAGGGCTCCTGCGGAGCTGTTCGGCCGGGGAAACATCCCTCCGGGAGGGGGAAATCATCACCATCGTCATCACCATCGATCCTCTCATCGGGAGGGGGTCAATCTCCATCAATATCTTCACCAGCACCATCTCCTCTCAAACCCTAGTTCATCTCTTGTATCCAATCTTTGTCTCAAAACCTCAGATTGGTACATGTGGGCTGCTAGTAGTGTTGATTACTCCTTGTAGTTGATGCTAGTTGGTTTATTCGGTGGAAGATTATATGTTCAGATCCTTTATGCATATTAATACCCCTTTGATTATGAATATGAATATGATTTGTGAGTACTTACATTTGTTCCTGAGGACATGGAAGTCTTGCTATAAGTAGTCATGTGAATTTCGTATTCGTTTGACATTTTGATGAGATGTATGTTGTCTTTCCTCTAGTGTTGTTATGTGAACGTCGACTACATGACACTTCACCATTGTTTGGGCCTAGGGGAAGGCATTGGGAAGTAATAAGTAGATGATGGGTTGCTAGAGTGACAGAAGCTTAAACCCTAGTTTATGCATTGCTTCGTAAGGGGCTGATTTGGATCCATATGTTTCATGCTATGGTTAGGTTTACCTTAATTCTTCTTTCGTAGTTGCGAATGCTTGCGAGGGGGGTTAATCAAAAGTGGGATGCTTGTCCCAGGAAGGGCAGTACCCAAGCACCAGTCCACCCACATATCAAATTATCAAAGTAACGAACGCGAATCATATGAGCATGATGAAAACTAGCTTGACGATAATTCCCATGTGTCCTCGGGAGTGCTTACCTTTATATAAGAGTTTGTCAGGGCTTGTCCTTTGCTACAAAAAGGATTGGGCCACCTTGCTGCACCCTGTTTACTTTTATTACTTGTTACCCATTATGAATTACCTTATCACAAAACTATCTGTTACAAATAATTTCAGTGCTTGCAGAGAATACCTTACTAAAACCGCTTGTCATTTCCTTCTGCTCCTCGTTGCATTCGACGCTCTTAATTATCGAAGGACTATGATAGATCCCCTATACCTGTGGGTCATCAAGACTCTTTTCTGGCGTCATTGCCAGGGAATGAAGCGCCTTTGGTAAGGAAAAATTTATATAGTGTGCTGAAATTTACTATCACTTGTTACTATGGAAAACAATTCTTTGAGGGGCTTTTTCGGGGTATCTTCACCCCGACCAGTAGAGCAAAGAGTTTCTCCTCAACCTACTGAACCTGCTGAAAATGTTTACTTTGAAATTCCTTCGGGTATGATAGAGAAACTGCTAGCTAATCCTTTTTACAGGAGATGGAACTATACATCCTGCCGTGGGTTTGTCACGACAGATGTCCTTGTGAAAGGACTTAGTCGTGGAGCCATCGCTACAGGTTAACTCAAAGGGGTTAAACCGGACAAGGGGACATGGGGAGTTTTATACTAGTTCGGCCCCTTCAAGGAAGGTAAAAGCCTACGTCTAGTTTTGATTGGTATTGCTAGGGTTTCAAAGGCCAGGGAGCGAATCCACTTTGTCTGGCTCTTGAGTTGTTGTCTGTCCCTAAACAGCTGCCGGGTCGTCCCTTTATATACATAGGTTGATGCCCGCCGGGCTATAGAGTCCCGAAGCCGGATCATAAACGTGTTCGGTTCGGTCCCTATCCTTCATATCTTACAATACAAGTTACATGACTAGGTCGGTTTACATTTACATGCTTTAACCCGCCTTTGGGCCTTGGGCCTTCGTAAAGCGCCATCATCCTTGCATCTTCTTGGGCTTCTAATCTTCCAAGAGTTAATCCGGCTACGCAAGGCTGGTTTACATCCAGTAGTAATATCCCCAACATTAGGCCCCAGATTGGTTTGAACTTGTTCATGTCAATCTTCTATACTTAGAAAAATTCCTCCCTCATATCTTCACCTTGATCTTGTAAACCGCCGTGACGTCATACTTCAAGATTATGATAAACCGCCCTGACGTCATCCATCCGTTGATGTCAAAGATTACCTTCATTTAATGTGTATTCATTCACCGAGGCGACACCCTTATTAACTTATCCATTTTTGGGCTCCTCGATTCCCGCACTTGCCGTTTCATCGCCTCGCCTTATAAATAGGGGCAGAGGACCCCTTTATTTTCTTTCCACTCTCCTTTCCTCCCTTCTTCTTCCTTGCGACGTCTTCGCACCTGAGCACCGCCGTCATCGCCAAGCCTCGCCTCTGCTTCACCGTCGGCTGCTGCATCGACCTGTTCGCACCAGAATTCCGCAGGACCCCTCCGCTGCTTCCGCAACCGCAGTAAGTCCTTCCCCCCTTCCTTTCTAGATCCATTAGGGTTTCCCTGCTCTTCGCGGTTCTTGAAGTTCATCAGAGCTTTTGGTGCTGTTCTTCCTTGGCCTATAGATGAATACTTCGTACTTATCATATCCCTTGTCGTGATGAATCTTCTGTTACCCTCACAAATCCTTATGCGCAAAGAACTGTTGTAGTCCTTCATAAATTGTTTCGGGTCTTACCCTTTTTAGGTCAAAATATTTTTGCTTTTCTTTCTTACCTTAGATCCGAAATTTTCATATGTCTCTGTGAAATCTGTTTCTCCTCACGCCAACATAGGCGGTTTAACCTTGTATAAGAAATCTATACCATTAGCCCTCTGATAAACCGGAGGAGGCTTTTACCTTCATAGTTATACTCCGGTTTAACAGTGTCTGAGTACTCCTGTCCTGGTATTACCTTTTATCCCTTATTGCATTGGTCTCCGCTTTATGCCATTTCGCATATCAGTATGTTTCTTACTCCATTGTATCTTGCATATCATCATGAGTGATTTATAAACCGGCCTTTCATTTTCAGCTTGTTTGTTTCGCAATGGCCAAACAATTCACTGCTTGCAACTGGGCTCATTCCCGGGTTACTGAGACTCAGTTGAATGAGATGGTCAGCATCGGCTCCCTTCCTAAGAAAACTAAAATTAAATGGCGAGTTCCAAGAACAGAAAATCCTCCGACCCCAAGGTAGGGCGAGGTGGTGGTCTTTGTTGACCACATAAGCCGTGGCTTCAAACCGCTAGGATCCAAATTTTACCGGGATGTGCTTGCCAATTTCCAACTCCATCCCCAAGATATTGGGCCAAATTCAGTATCCAACCTATGCAACTTCCAAGTCTTCTGTGAAGCATACTTACAGGAAGAACCAACTGCATAGCTGTTCCAGGATTTCTTTCACTTAAACCGGCGCACAGAGTTTGTAAATGGCCTGAACACAGAACTTGGTGGTGTCTCGATTCAAAAGCGGAAAGAAGTTGAATTTCCTCATGCCAAACATCATAGCCACCCAAAGGAATGGAACCAAACTTGGTTTTATTGCAGAGACACTTCGCCTGAAGATGAAAATCCCCTTCCAGGCTTTCCTGATCACCGGCTTTCCAATACCCATCCGATGCCGCAATGCTTGAGCTCCGCCGAAAGGGCGAAATATGCCCCTCAACTCGCCAAACTCCCGGTCTTTATGGCCAATGGTTTAACAGGTGTGGATTTCGTGCGCTGTTGGATATCTTGGAGCATGTCGCCTCTAAGCCGGCGTCCCGGTTTAATGTGTGAATATACCGGTGAGGTTGACGACCCTCAACGCCATTGCAACCTTCAATTATCTGATGAAGAAGTCACTGAAGGTGTAAAGAAAATTCTGAATGAATCGGAACTGGCCTGTAGTCAAACCGGTTTGAGTCCCTTCTATGCCAAGAACAAACCGCCTGCTGTAAGCATTATACTTCCTTTTCATCTTTATATTTTTATCGTATGCAACCTGTAATCCTTTCTCCCGTGTATGTATGTATAGGGTGTTGACCCCTTCTGGAAACGGAAAACCGTAGAAAAATGGTAAAACCAACTGGGGATAAAGCGGTCAAACCATCTCGCCCAAAAACCAAAGCTGTCAAACGAACATCAAAACGGAAAACGGCTGACCGGATCAACATGGAGCTTGATGATGACACTGATGATCCGGAAGTTGAGGTAGAACTTGATTCACTTGTCTCTCTTTTCATGCATCTCATTAACAATGATCTTCCTCGGGAGGACGCAGAAGCTAGTCAAGCTGATGATGTAGAGGTAATTACCATTTCCTCCGGTTCAGACTCTATGCCAACACAAAAAACCCGCCAAGCAGTCCGGAAAGTAAGCTTTTCTCATCCTCTTGCTCACTTGGATCCAACTTTTATTTTGAAGACTCAGCAGCATGAAGCTCGCCGGACAACCCGGCACAGTGGCCAACAGGTCACTTCAGCCGGTTTACCTGATACCCCGGTTCGGAAGTGCCGGTCTGAGGTCTCCCCTTCTCCTGACCATTCTTACCCCAAGGCAGGTTATTTCAGACAACCTCTTAATCCATCTGATTCAAATTATCAGGTGACACCTCCCTCATCATCTGGCGAGTCAACAACAACTCAACTCCCTCCTCTGAAAATAGTGGTCGGGTAAGTTGTAAAACCTTTTCCTTTAATGCATCATTGAACTTGAACAAGATATTAATCCTCTTATATTTTTTGCAGGGCCAAAGCTAGACCCAGCAAGAAAGCTCGGGTCACCAATCCGCCCGAAGATCCGGCCACTTTTGAAGAAGAACCCAGAGGTGAACCGGAACAAACTTGTGAACCGGAGGGCCTTCATCCTGAAGCTGCCTCTGGTGAACCGCCCCTTCAAGGCCAAAACACCGATGAACCAACTGATGTTGAACCTGCTGCACCTGATGTTGAACCGGCAGAACCAAACCGGGCTAGTCCGATGAGAAATGCTGATGCTCCATTATCACCAGCCAAACATACTGAAGGTCAAGGAGACGATGTCATCATTACTGGAATGGGCCATAGCTCTCCTGGCCATCCCGTCATCTTGGCCCAACATAGTGCCAAAGAAGAGCAAGCTGCTAAGGAAAAAGGCAAGTGGAGCAGCGATTTATCAAGCTATGCTCATTTCAATGCTGAAGAGCTTCACTCTAGCTTCTTGAACTGTCTGCACTCAAACCGGGACTATGAAGCCGGTTTGGTGAACTTAATGAAAGAGTGATATGAGGTAAATTCGTCTCCCTTTGTTTATTGATTCATAGCTGAGGCAGTAGCCCAAGTAGCCCCCAAGGGCGGTTTTATGATGTTAATCATAAACTGGGTCTTTGTAACCAAGATTCATCTTTTAACAATTAGATAACTTTGTGTAGCATAGCCCCCAAAGGCCGGTTTAATTGGGCAAATTAATCCGGGTTTTAATCCATGCATCCACTTTAGAACAGACGCACATTAGCCCCCAAGTGTCCAGGATAATGCTTGTATTGTTCTGGAGACTTGTATAAAATGCAGCACTTTAGAGCGAACAAGCATTAGCCCCCAAGTATGAAGTGCATAACTTGTTATACGCTTTGTACTTAGAACATATAGACCCTGTTGCTTAATATGCCTTCAATGTTGCAGGCTGAACTGAGGAGCAAAGATGCTTGAAACTCTGACTTGCAAGAAAATGTAAAGTCACAACAAGCAGAGGCTGCAAAAGCCAAAGAGGAGCTGACCCAAACCCTGGCCGTAATGGAGAGGCTGAAGGAATCTTTCAACAAGGATCGGGCTAACTTGGAAACCGAAAAATCTGGTTTAACCAAAAGAGCGGAAGACACCGAGGCAGCCCTGAAACTAGTTGTAGATGAACTAGCTGGTTTGAAACAAAGTCCAAGCTGCTGTCGGCCTTGCGCTTACCGTTGTTCCCATGGCCTACCAGATTATGCTGCTGACCCTTGGCGTTGCCATTCTTCTTTCCTTTCCCCGATTTATCCTCCTCTGAATCCGGGTCCTTGGTATTATCTGAATCGGCGTACTTAACAAAAGCGGCCATGAGTGTTGACATATCATTGCAGTGACGTTTGAGCCTTCCTAATTTCTGTTTGAGCGGTAGGAAATGGCAATTGCCCTCTAATGTTAACACTGCGGTGTACGAATTGATATGATCTGATGAGTGCAAAATCGCTGAGACCCGTTTGACCCAATGGGTTGTGGACTCCCCTTCCTCTTGTACACAAGCGGCCAGATCCATGATTGACATTGGCTGCTTACAAGTATCTTTGAAGTTCTGGATAAACCGGTGCTTCAACTCAGCCCATGATCCGACAGAGTTAGTTGGTAAGCTCTTCAACCAAGTATGAGCTATTCCTTCCAACATCATGGTGAAATATTTAGCACACACTGCCTCATCCACATCTAACATCTCCATTGCCATCTCATAGATTTCCACCAACGCCTCTGGTTGTAAATCGGCGGTGTAATTTGGTACCTTACGAGGTCCCTTGAAGTCCTTGGGCAGTCTCACATTACGCAAAGCAGGGGTGAGACACGGCACTCCCAAGGAACTAAACACCACACCTGGCTCCACTGAAGCGCTAGGGTGAACCGGAGTATGTTGTCGTGCTCCGTGTCGAGCTGCTAACTCGGCCTCCCGACGTGCGCGGCCATGGTCCACAACATCCTGCGCATTAGCACCTCCCCCTGCCGGGTTGTTTCCTCGTGGTGAATTTCGGCGACGTGCACTGCTGGACACGGCCGGTTCATCCTCAATGTGTCTGCTATAGCTCCGGCTTGGATGGGGAGTGGAATGAATCCTCTCACAACTGTGTGAGTATGTCTGCTATTGATTTAGTGCTGTTTGAAGGAGATCCCTGGCCCGACGTGCTTCGACCGCAACTGGTGACTCGCCGTCGGTTGGGAGGGCTGCCAGGCGTGAAGCGGCGGCCACAATATTGTCCAACGGGTTGGAGTAATGCCCGGGAGGTGTTGGTACATACTGTGACACCATGTTGTTCTGGCGAGGCGGGTCCATCGTGCGCGGTTGAACCGACGCTCCTGTTCCTGGTGCCTCCGCCCGGTTTAGTATGGGTTGGTTACCAACTCCTACTCCTGGTGTGTTGAAGAGATTTTGTGTCTCATAAACCGACGGGAGACACGATCGGTACCTTCTTCTCATGACTTCCTTTGAAGCATTCTGATCCAGCCTAATCCGGTAGGCCTGTGCTTCCAATTCAGCCCGTTCTGCAGCCATCCTGGCGTTCTTTGTCGCTAGGTCCGCTTTAGCCTGAGCTATCTGATCTTCACCTTTGCAATCTCTGCATTGTGCTGATCCCTGGCCGCTGCATCCACCTCCGCGGCCATCAACGTTGCCAAAGCGTTGAACAAATCAGACAGGACTTGGGCTGGTGGCGGCACAGAGCTTCCTGCCCCTGTCGATGTGGCCGTTGTTGAATCGGAGAGTATTGCTGTGGCGGCCGATGAATGAGGCGCTGATTGTGTGCCGGCCATGAAGATGGCAGCCCGGTTTGGTAGATCAGGGGAATCCGGAATACTGTTGCCCTCGGATCCTCCATCAATCCGGCCGTCCTGTAACTGGTAAAGCGATTCGGTCTCTCCAGAAGACCCGTCATCAGAATAGACCACGGTCTCTCCATCGGACACCGGCCCGTCCTCGTATCTCGCTCCATGGATGACACCTACGAAAACGTGCTTTGCCACGGGCTGAACCAGCGAAGAACTTGCACGCCGAGCCGTTTCGATGATGTCGATGCAGATGTCCGACTCAGGGGCCGGTTCGCCGATCTTGCTGATGAAGATATGAATCCCATCGAAGGGGACCCGGTATCCGTACTCGATTGAATCAGCCTCGGGACCCCATCCTGCATTGTCGATGTAGAGCTTGCCGCGACGACACTTCGTCATCCAGCCCACAACGTATCCCTTAAGTCCATCGAAGTTGCCCTTCAAGAACTCAAAACCATCGTGCGATGGCCCCACGGTGGGCGCCAACTGTCATGGGTTTGTCACGGAAGATGTCCTTGTGAAAGGACTTAGTCGTGGAGCCATCGCTACGGGTTAGCTCAAAGGGGTTAAACCGGACAAGGGGACACGGGGAGTTTTATACTAATTCGGCCCCTTCAAGGAAGGTAAAAGCCTACGTCTAGTTTTGATTGGTATTGCTAGGGTTTCGAAGGCCAGGGAGCGAATCCGCTTTGTCTGGCTCTCGAGTTGTTGTCCGTCACTAAACTGCTGCCGGGTCGTCCCTTTATATACATAGGTTGACGCCCGCCGGGCTACAGAGTCCCGAAGCCGGATCATAAATGTGTCCGGTTCGGTCTCTATCCTTCCTATCTTACAATACAAGTTACATGACTAGGTCGGTTTACATTTACATGCTTTAACCCGCCTTTGGGCCTTGGGCCTTTGTAAAGCGCCATCATCCTTGCATCTTCATGGGCTTCTAATCTTCTAGGAGTTAACCCGGCTACGCAAGGCCGGTTTACATCCAGTAGTAATATCCCCAACACATCCCGATATGCACCTAATCTATGTGGATGAAGTTTGTGGATTATTTAAGCTTGCAGGTATGCCCGAGGATGTTATCAAGAAGAAGGTCTTCCCTTTATCTTTGAAGGGAAAGGCATTGACATGGTTTAGGCTATGTGATGATACTAGATCGTGGAACTACAACCGATTGAAATTGGAACTTCATCAGAAGTTTTATCCTATGCATCTGGTTCGTCGTGATCGTAATTATATATATAATTTTTGGCCTCGCGAAGGAGAAAGCATCGCTCAAGATTGGGGGAGACTTAAGTCAATGTTATTTACTTCTGTGATCATAATATTGGAAAGAATTAAACGCAACTCTGAATATTGGGAACTCGACGAAGGTAAGGAGTCAGGTATAACAGCTAAGTTTGATTGTGTTAGATCTTTTATGGATACCGATGCTTTTCACTAAATATGGACTTGACTCTGAGATAGTAGCTTCTTTATGTGAATCATTTGCTACTCATGTTGATCTCCCTAAGGATAAGTGGTTTAAATATCATCCTCCCGTTGAAGTAAAAGTAGTTGAACCTATTAAAGTTGAAGAAAAGACTATCACTTGTAATGTTGATCCTATTGTTCCTACCGCTTATATTGAGAAACCATGTTTCCCTGTTAGAATAAAAGATTATGCTAAAGCTTCAACTATGGTTCGTAGGAGTAATGCTAGGACACGTACACCCCCTGAGAAAATTAAAGTTGAACCTAGTATTGCTATGGTTAAAGATCTCTTGGTCGATAATATTGATGGGCATGTTATTTACTTCTGTGATGACGCTGCTAGAATTGCTAGACTCGATACTAAAGATAAACATAGACCTGTCGTAGGCATGCCTGTTGTTTCTGTTAAAATAGGAGATCATTGCTATCATTGCTTATGTGACATGGGTGCTAGTGCGAGTGCAATACCTCATTCTTTATATGAAGAAATTATGCAAGATATTGCACCTACTGAGATAGAAGGTATTGATGTTACTATTAAGCTTGCCAATAGAGATACTATTTCACCAGTTGGGATTGTTAGAGATGTTGAAGTCTTGTGTGGGAAAGTTAAATATCCTACTGATTTTCTTGTTCTTGGTTCCCCACAAGATGACTTTTCTCCCATTATATTTGGTAGACCTGTCTTGAATACTGTTAATGCTAAGATAGACTACAAAAAGAATATTGTTTCTGTTAGTTTATGGGATATGTCTCATGATTTTAATTTTGCTAAATTTCGTAGACAACCCCATGATAAAGAATTGCCTAGTAAAGATGAAATTATTGGTCTTGCTTCTATTGCTGTGCCTCCTAATGATCCTTTAGAACAACATTTGCTAGACCATGAAAATGATATGTTTATGAATGAAAGAAGGGAAATAGATAAAGTATTCTTTAAACAGAGACCAATTTTGAAACACAACTTGCCTGTTGAAATTCTAGGGGATCCTCCTCCAACCAAGGGTGACCCCGTGTTTGAGTTTAAACCATTACATGATACTCTTAAATATGCTTATCTTGATGAAAAGAAGATATATCCTGTTATTATTAGTGCTAACCTTTCAGAGCAGGAAGAAGAGAGATTATTGAAAACTCTGAAGAAACACCGTGCTGCTATTGGATATACTCTTGATGATCTTAAGGGAATTAGTCCCACTTTATGTCAGCACAAAATAAAATTGGAGAAACACGCTAAATCGGTTGTTGATCACCAACGACGGTTAAATCCTAAGATGAAAGAAGTGGTAAGAAATGAAATACTAAAGCTTCTGGAGGCAGGTATAATTTTATCCTGTTGCTGATAGTCAGTGGGTAAGTCCTGTCCATTGTGTCCCTAAGAAGGGAGGCATTACTGTTGTTCCTAATGATAAAGATGAATTGATCCCACAAAGAATTGTTACAAGTTATAGAATGGTAATTGATTTCTGCAAATTAAATAAAGCTACTAGAAAGGATCATTACCCTTTACCTTTTATTAATCAAATGATAGAAAGATTGTCCAAACATACACATTTTTGCTTTCTAGACAGCTATTCTGGTTTCTCTCAAATACCTGTGTCGAAAGAGGATCAGGAAAAGACCACTTTTACTTCCCCTTTCGGTACCTTTGCTTATAGATGTATGCCTTTTAGTTTATGTAATGCACCTGCTACCTTTCAAAGATGTATGACTGCTATATTCTCTGACTTTTGTGAAAAGATTGTTGAGGTTTTCATGGATGATTTCTCCATGTATGGAACTTATTTTGATGATTGCTTAAGCAACCTTGATCAAGTTTTGCAGAGATGTGAAGAAACTAATCTTGTCTTGAATTGGGAGAAGTACCACTTTATGGTTAATGAAGGTATTGTCTTGGGGCATAAACTTTCGGAAAGAGGTATTGAAGTTGATAAAGCCAAAGTTGATGCTATTGAAAATATGTCGTGTCCTAAGTACATTAAAGGTAAGAAGTTTCCTTGGTCATGCCGTTTTTTATAGGAGGTTCATTAAAGACTTCTCAAAAATTTCTAGGCCTCTGACTAATTAATCTCTTACAAAAAGATCTTCCTTTTGTCTTTGATGATGATTGTGTAGAAGCATTTGAAATACTTAAGAAAGCCTTGATTTCTGCACCTATTGTTCAGCCACCTGATTGGAATTAACCCTTTGAAATTATGTGTGATGCTAGTAATTATGCTGTAGGTGCTGTTCTAGGACAAAGAGTTGATAAGAAATTATATATTATCCAATATGCTAGTAAAACTCTAGACAATGCCCAGAGAAATTATGCTACTACTAAAAAGAATTTTTAGCAGTTTGTATTTGCTTGTGATAAGTTCAGACCTTATATGTTTGATTCTAAAGTAATTGTTCACACTGATCGTGCTGCAATTAAATATCATATGGAAAAGAAAGATTCTAAACCTAAACTTATCAGATGGGTTCTCTTGCTACAAGAATTTGATTTGCATATTACTGATAGAAAGGGAGTTGAGAACCCCGTTGTAGACAACTTGTCTAGGTTAGAGAATGTTCTTGATGACCCACTACCTATAGATGATAGCTTTCCTCATGAACAATTAGCTGTCATAAATGCTTCTCGTACTTCTCCATGGTATGCTGATTATGCCAATTACATTGTTGCTAAATTTATACCACCTAGTTTCACATACCGGCAAAAGAAAAAGTTTTTCTATGATTTAAGACATTACTTCTGGGATGATCCACACCTTTATAAAGAAGGAGTAGATTGTGTCATTAGACGTTGTGTACCTGAGCATGAACAGGAAAAGATCCTTCGCATGTGTCACTCCGAGGCTTATGGAGGACACCACGCTTGAGAAAGAACTGCACATAAGGTATTGCAATCTGGTTTTTATTGGCCTACTCTTTTCAAGAATGCCCGTAAGTTTGTCTTGTCTTGTGATGAATGTCAAAGAATTGGTAATATTAGTAGAAGTCAAGAAACGCCTATGAACTATTCACTTGTTACTGAACCATTTGATGTTTGGGGCTTTGATTATATGGGACTATTTCCTTCCTCTAATGGGTATACACATATTTTAGTTGTTGTTGATTACGTTACTAAGTGGGTAGAAGCTATTCCAACTAGTAGTGCTGATCATAACACCTCTATTAAGATGCTTAAAGAAGTTAATTTTCTGAGGTTTGCAGTCCCTAGATACTTAATGACTGATGGTGGTTCACATTTTATTCATTGTGCCTTTCGTAAAATGCTTGCTAAGTATGATGTTAATCATAGAATTGCATCTCCGTACCACCCACAGTCTAGTGGTCAAGTAGAGCTGAGTAATAGAGAGCTTAAATTAATTTTGCAAAAGACTGTTGATAGGTCTAGAAAGAATTGGTCCAAGAAACTTGATGATGCATTATGGGCCTATAGAACTGCATATAAAAATATTATGGGTATGTCTCCGTATAAAATGGTTTATGGAAAAGCATGTCACTTACCTCTCGAACTAGAACATAAGGCATATTTGGCCATTAAAGAGCTCAATTATGATTTCAAACTCTCTCGGTGAGAAGAGATTATTTGACATCAACTCACTTGATGAGTGGAGAACCCATGCCTATGAGAATGCCAAACTGTTTAAAGAAAAAGTTAAAAGATGGCATGACAAAAGGGTACAAAAGCGTGAGTTTAATGTAGGTGATTATGTTTTGTTATACAACTCCCGTTTAAAAATTTTTGCAGGAAAACTCCTCTCTAAATGGGAAGGCCCTTACGTTATCGAGGAGGTCTATCGTTTCGGTGCCATAAAAATCAACAACTTCGAAGGCACAAAGCCGAAGGTGGTGAACGGTCAAAGAATCAAACATGATATCTCAGGTAATCCCATAAATGCTGAAACTAATTTTATTGACACCGTAACCCCAGAGGAGAATATAAGGGACACTTTCCATAATGTTTCAGACTCCGAAAAGGAATAGGTATGTGGTACGGCAAGTAAACCGACTCCAAAACAGTTCTAATAGCAATTTTTCTCCGTTCTGGAATATTTAAGAAAATAGGAAAATAAGAAGTAGTCCGGAAAGGAAACGAGGCGTCCACGAGGGTGGAGGGTGCGCCCTACCCCCCCCCCCCTCGGGCGTGCCCCCTGCCTCGTGGGCACCGCATGTGCCCTCCGGACTCCGATTTCTTGCACGATACTACTTTTGGTCGGTAAAAACATTATATAATCTACCGAAGGTTTTGACCACCGTACCACGACACAATCCTCTGTTTTTGTTTTTAGTTGTTTCTACAGCAGATCTAGAGCAAGTTGTCATCTCAAGACCCCAACGGAGAGAGCTATGTCTCACATCTCATTGCTAACCCAAACACCTATGGGGACCTATCTCCTTATGGTCGAACTACGGATGATGAGGAGGATGATCATTTTATGAGGATCGATGATTCAAGATCGGAGGAGGAGGATGTTCCTCTACCTCAACCCGGGGATATGCACGTGAAGTTCAAGAAGTCTAGTCTCCCTAAGAGGGCAAACCAGTCTAATAATCGATCTATTCCTTCTCGATTTCGGCAGAAGAGCAAAGGAGATTTATGTGACAAGATTTGAAGCTGGAGTTGAAGGTCGATGATTTAAAGGAGGAAATTGCTCTCCTCAACTACAATATGAAAAGGCTGAAGGCACGATTGTCATTACCACCACCATCTTCTTCACCACCAAAGGAGAACAGATTATCGGGTATGGGCACTCCCCTTGGCAACTGCCAAGCTTGGGGGAGTGCCCTGGTATCGTATCACCATCACACTTCTATCTTTACCATTTTTCTTAGTTCGATCCTTTTGATTATATCTTGATCTAGTAGAATAAAGTTTTGTATGATCTAGCTTTGAGTTTTTTGTGTTGATCCTTATCTATGGAATCGAGTCCGTGAGCTATATATAATAAAGATTAGTTTTGAGTCGAGGGCTTGGTTATCCTGCTATGATCTTAAGGGAATAAAATAAAAAAAGAAAAGAGAAAGAATAAAAATAAATAAAGAGATCATATTGATCTTATGGAGAGTAATGACTTCACATATAAAGAGTATGATGAATAAAAGTTGTTGAGAGTTGGCAAACATAGTTTTGGTCATCGTTGCAATTAATAGGAAGTAATAAAGAAAGAGAGGTTTTCACATATAAATATACTATCTTGGACATCTTTTATGATTGTGAGCACTCATTAAAATATGACATGCTAAAAAGTTGATGTTGGACAAGGAAGACAACGTAATGGTTATGGTTTCTTATATCCGAAATAAATTATATTGTCATGGATCATCCAACATGTTGAGCTTGCCTTTCCCCCTTATGCTAGCCAAATTCTTTGCACCAAGTAGAGATAGTACTTGTGCTTCCAAATATCCTTAAACCCAGTTTTGCCATGAGAGTTCACCATATCTACCTATAGATTGAGTAAGATCCTTCAAGTAAGTTGTCATTGTTGCAAGCAATAAAAATTGCTCTCTAAATATATATGATCTATATATGAGCTTGTGGTATGGAAGAAATAAAAGCGACGAACTACATAATAAAGGTCCCTATCACAAGTGGCAATATAAAGTGACGTTCTTTTGCATTAAGATTTTTTGCATCCAACCATAAAAGCACATGACAACCTCTACTTCCCTCTGCGAAGGGCCTATCTTTTATTTTTTTTCTTATACCATATACAAGAGTCATGGTGATCTTCACCTTTCCTTTTTGCATTTTATCCTTTGGCAAGCACGATATGTTGTAAAGATCCGGATATATATAGCTAATTGGATGTGGGTTTTCATAAAGCATTATTGTTGACATTACCCTTGAGGTAAAAGGTTGGGAGGCAAAACTATAAGCCCCTATCTTTCTCTGTGTCCGATTAAAACTTCATACCCATAAGTATTGCGTGAGTGTTAGAAATTGGGAAAGACTAAATGATAGTTGAGTATGTGGACTTGCTAAAAAGATCTTATATTGACTCTTTCCGATGTTATGATAAATTGCAATTGCCTCAATGACTGAGATTATAGTTTGCTAGCTTTAAATGAAGTTTATGATTCATACTCGACATTGTGAATATTGTTACTTTAGAATGATCATGATGCCATCATGTCTATATTTTATTTTATCGACACCTCTATCTCTAAACATGTGGACATATTTTTCGATTTCGGCTTCCGCTTGAGGACAAGCGAGGTGTAAGATTGGGGGAGTTGATACGTCCATTTTGCATCATGCTTTTATATCGATATTTATTGCATTATGGGCTGTTATTACACATTATGCCACAATAATTATGCCTTTTCTCTCTTATTTTATAAGGTTTACATGAAGAGGGAGAATGACGGCAGCTGGAATTCTGGGCTGGAAAAGGAGCAAATATTATAGACCTATTATGCACAACTCCAAAAGTCCTGAAACTTCACGAAAGTCAGTTTTGGAATATATTAAAAATACTGGGTGAAGAAAGCACCAGAGGGGAGCCAGCCACCGTCCACGAGGGTGGGGGGCGCGCCCTACCCCCTGGGCGCGCCCCCTGCCTCGTGGGCCACCTGGTAGGCCTCCGATGCCCACCTTTTGGTATAAGGTGTCTTTTGCCCTGGAAAAAAATAAGAAGGAAGCTTTCGGGATGAAGCGCCGCCGTCTCGAGGCGGAACCTTGGCGGAACCAATCTAGGGCTCCAATGGAGCTATTCTGCCGGGGAAACATCCCTCCGGGAGGGGGAAATCATCACCATCGTCATCACCATTGATCCTCTCATCGGGAGGGGGTCAATCTCCATCAACATATTCACTAGCACCATCTCCTCTCAAACCCTAGTTCATCTCTTGTATCCGATCTTTGTCTCAAAACCTTAGATTGGTACCTGTGGGTTGCTAGTAGTGTTGATTACTCCTTGTAGTTGATGCTAGTTGGTTTATTCGGTGGAAGATGATATGTTCAGATCCCTTATGCATATTAATACCCCTCTGATTATGAACATGAATATGATTTGTGAGTAGTTACATTTTTTCCTGAGGACATGGGAGAAGTCTGGCTATAAGTAGTCATGTGAATTTGGTATTCGTTCGATATTTTGATGAGATGTATGTTGTCTTTCCTGTAGTGGTGTTATGTGAACGTTGACTACATGACACTTCACCATTGTTTGGGCCTAGGGGAAGGCATTGGGAAGTAATAAGTAGATGATGGGTTGCTAGAGTGACAGAAACTTAAACCCTAGTTTATGCGTTGCTTCGTAAGTGGCTGATTTGGATCTATATGTTTCATGCTATGGTTAGGTTTAGCTTAATTCTTATTTCGTAGTTGCGGATGCTTGCGAGGGGGGTTAAACATAAGTGGGATGCTTGTCCAAGGAAGGGCTGTACCCAAGCACCGGTCCACCCACATATCAAATTATCAAAGTAACGAACACGAATCATATGAGCATGATGAAAACTAGCTTGACGATAATTCCCATGTGTCCTCGGGAGTGCTTACCTTTATATAAGAGTTTGTCAGGGCTTGTCCTTTGCTACAAAAAGGATTGGGCCACCTTGCTGCACCCTGTTTACTTTTATTACTTGTTACCCATTATGAATTACCTTATCACAAAACTATCTGTTACAAATAATTTCAGTGCTTGCAGAGAATACCTTACTGAAAACCGCTTGTCATTTCCTTCTGCTCCCTGTTGGGTTTGACACTCTTACTTATCTAAAGGACTATGATAGATCCCCTATAATTGTGGGTCATTATGTCCCAAGCAAGAAATGGGGATGAATTTCGAACACCATGGCACCGTGGCTCTCCAACAAACATTGAGGTACTTGCTTTTGTAATTCTAGTAAATCCAAAACTCGTTGAAATTAATGAAACACGGCATGCTATCATGGAGAGGCATCAACATGCCGTGGTAAATTTTTTGTCCCATTTGGGGCAGGTTTGGGTTTAAACTTCTCACAAACCAGAGCTTCTCACAACAAGCCTGATGGTTTCGGTACAGAACGTGCCACCTTTGGGGACGAAACGATATCCGTTGCCTCTTATTGCTTTAGAAAAATAGTGTCAACATAGAACAACAAGAGTGTTGTGTTAAATTTTGGAATTTTTCGGGGTTCATTTGGACATTTTGATACATTAACTGGGTTTTCTAGGAATTTTATGTGCACAATTCAAATTTTAAAAATATGCACATGCTCTAGTGCATATAAATTGGTTGAAAAATCAAATGTGTGTCCTTGGGTGCATGCCTAGGTCCCATGCAAGAAATGGGAATGAATTTCAAACACCCTGCCACCGTCACTCGGCCCCAAACATTGAGATACTTGGTTTTTAAATTCTAGTAAATCCAAAACTCGTCTGAAATTCATGAAACTTGGCATGCTATCATGGAGCGGCATCAACATGCCGTGGTAAAAAATTGTCCCATTTGGGGTAGGTTTGGGCATAAGCTTCTCACAAACCAGAGCTTCTCACAACAAGCCTGATGTTTTCGATAGGGAATGTTTCACCTTTGGGGATGAAATGATATATGTTGCCTCTTCTTGCTTGTTGTGTTAAATTTTGGGTCAACATAGAACGTTTCGATAGGGAACGTTTCACCTTTGGGGATGAAATGATACACGTTTCAATTTTTTCTCTAGGGTCAACATAGAACAACTGGAGTGTTGTGTTAAATTTTGGAATTTTTCGGGGTTTGTTTTGGAATTTTTATACATGAATTGAGTTTTCAATGCTTTTATGTGCATAATTCAAATTTGAATTACATGCACATGCTCCAGTGCATATACATTAGTTGAAAAATCAAATATGTGTCCTTGGATGCATGCTTAGGTCCCATGCAAGAAATGCGAATGAATTTCAAACACCCTGCCGTCGTCACTCGGTCGTAAACATTGAGATACCTGGTTTTTAAATTCTAGTAAATCCAAAGCTCGTCTGAAATTCATGAAACTTGGCATGCTATCATGGAGCAGAATCAACATGTCGTGGTAAATTTCTTGTCCAATTTGGGGCAGGTTTGGGCATAAGCTTCTCACAAATGAGAGCTTCTCAAAACAAGCCTGATGTTTTCGGTAGGGAACGTTTCACCTTTGGGGACGATACAATATCCATTGCTTCTTCTTGATTTCATTTTTTTCTCTAGTGTCAACATAGAACAACAGGAGTGTTGTGTTCAATTTTGGAATTTTTCGGGGTTCGTTTCGACATTTTTATACATTAATTGAGTTTTCAATGCTTTTATGTGCATAATTCAAATTTGAACTACATGCACATGCTCTAGTGCATATAAATTGGTTGAAAAATCAAATATGTGTCCTTGGGTGCATGCTTAGGTTCCATGCAAGAAATGGGAATGGATTTCAAACACCCTGCCACCGTCACTCAACCACAAACATTGAGATACCTACTTTTTAAATTCTAGTAAACCCAAAACTCGTCTGAAATTCATGACACTTGGCATGCTATCATGGAGCGGCATCAACATGCCGTGGTAAAAAATTTGTCCCATTTGAGGCAGGTTTGGGCACAAGCTTCGCACAAACCAGAGCTTCTCACAACAAGCCTAATGTTTTCGGTAGGGAACGTTTCACCTTTGGGGACGAAACGATATCCGTTGCCTCTTCTTCATTTCAAATTTTTCTCTAGAGTCAACATAGAACAACAGGAGTTTTGTGTTAAATTTTGGATTTTTTTGGGGTTTGCTTCGAAATTTTTATACACTAATTGAGTTTTCAATGCTTTTATGTGCATAATTCAAATTTGAACTACATGCACATGCTCCGGTGCATATAAATTGGTTGAAAAATCAAATATGTGTCCTTGGGTGCATGCTTAGGTCCCATGCAAGAAATGAGAATGAATTTCAAAGACCACGACACTGTTGATTGCTGGCAAAACATTGAGATACTTTGTTTTTAAATTCTAGCAAATCCAAAACTCGTCTAAAATTCATGAAACTTGGCATGCTATCATGGAATGGCACCCGACATGCTGTGGTATTTTTCATGTCCATTCTGAGAGAAGGCGCACTCGAATAACAGCCAACAAAGGCATTTTGAAAAAATAGCTGCCACTTTAATATCTCAAACATTTGTATAATTCAAATCGTGTGCGTTCTATTAACCATTCACGTGAAGCCACATGTCTTGGTTTTAATGGCTATAGGAGGTGTCGTGTGGACAGCTGCTTGACTGAACGGGAGGTGTGCGAGCGCAGTCCGGTGAGCAGGCTGACCGGGAGGCGTGCTACCTTGAAGACTTCAACAACAGCATCCCGGAGGACGACAACGACAATGACGGCGCGGCACACCGCCTCCGCCGCCGCCGGAAATAGGTTTTTTGGGGTTTAATACTGTATCTCGAATTCTCGATCATATGAATATAAATTTGCAGTGTGACTGAATGAAAGATATGGTTTGAACGAACTTGCGTTTCTCTCTCTCAATGTACATACTTATCAAACGATTTTCTTTTGAAAATAACGTCAATGGTTTTTAAATATAAAACACTCATCGCAAACTTTTTAGTTAGAACACCCCTATGCAAACCGACAGCTTCCCCAGGAAGCCTAGGGAAAATGTGTTGAGCAAGATTTGTGCAACTCTTGATCGCAAATGTTTTACATAGAACACTCATATGCAAAGTGAGAGCTATGGTCTTTCCCCTTAAGTCATGGGAAAATTCGCAGCACAGGATTTGTGCATCCCTTCAACGCAAACAGTTGTTTTGGATGACCCGTGTGCAACCACGTACAAACAATTTGGTAAGATTTGCGTTTGTCATATTGGGTATATTGTCATTTGTCAAACTGGAAAGATTAACATTTGTTGATCTAGTAACAGTGCCATTTGTTATCCTTGTAACACTGTGATTTGTCAAAATATGCAGCTAAAAATCACTAGCACTATCTAATTTTTGCAACTAAAATTCAGTAATTAAGCATAGATTTTATTCATAGATTAAGCAGTCATTCTTTATACAAACAGTTCAACTCGACAGCTGAACGGGCCAAACTTTACCCCAATTGTTGCCAACCACGTACTGAAATAACTAGTTCAACTATATATACTAGCTAATTTTAAGTACGTCGTACAGGTCCACCACATATATAGTCAGATGAACTGAACAAAATAGCCCATAACTACTACTACTACGGAGGGGCTTTGTACTACTTCCGACAGCCTCTCCTCTGCCGAGCGCGCTTAGTAAGAGGTAGAGGAGGAGGAGCCTACCGACGAGCTGGACAACTGCAATACGGTGCCTGCCGCTGCTACAGCTTCAGCGATGCTCACCTCGAACGCCCTCTGCCGCTCCAGATGACCCCTCTCGAAGCGGTGGTTCTCCTCGTAGATCTCTTGATTCCTCACCTCTGAGGAGGCGTGTGTCGGGGCCACGGCGACGGTAAGGCTCTTTGTGTGCTCGACAAGGCGCTCCTCCTCCTCCCGCAGGAACTCGGTGTAGCGCGCAAGGTCACCGACGCACGTGCGGGCCTCCACCTCTGCCTCCCGCCTTCGGGCGGCGGTGGCGGAGCGGGTGATGAGCCCGGCAGTCAACGGTCGGCTGGTGGCCAAGGGGGCCGACGATGGGGTGGCAGCCACGACCACCACCTCTTGCCTTCGGGCCACGGCGGCGGAGCGGGCGATGGCCCCGGCTTTCAACGGTGGTGTGGCAGCAACGGCGGCCAGCAACAGCTGTCGACGGGCAGCAGCGGTGGAGCGTGTGGTGGGTGTTCCACGCACACCCAGCAGGGACGCCACACGCACTACACTACGCCGGGGACTGCGGCGCCGCCGCGGTGTAGCCTCCCAGCTGGAGCTTTCCTCTTATGAAGGCGGAGTGGCTGAGCGACAACAACGAACCGGTACCATTGGCGATTTTGGGAGAAGCAGACGAGATAATCTACAGGGAGGGAGGGGAAAATGCGACGCAGAACTCGCCGGCCATGAGGGTTTATATAGTAGGCCGGTAAGCATTGGGACTTTGAGGGATTTCACCGAGTCGGGCGGGAAGCTTACGAGGTTGCATGGGAACAGGCTCACCGATAATTCATTGGCGCCACTTCGAGCCACCGTTTGGCCAAAAGAACGCCCCCGCACTGCGCAAGCTTGCGTTGTAAGCCATCTGCGGCAGCGGGATGACAAGACGTGCGGGAGGAGGACGAAAGGCCACGTACACATACGGTTAATACAAAAAAAATGTTTGCGATTTAATTACCTACTATACCCCCATCCTGGTTTATAAGTAGGATTTAACTAATAAAACACGAATGCATGTCACCAAAGATTATATAGTTGGATTCATATTTCAACATAGTTTCCAATTATATAATTTTTATAACATGCATTACAATTTTGTTGGTTAAATTTAAGGGCAAAGTATGGCACAGAATATAAAGAGGACTGTAGACCAAGATGAAGGTGGTAGCACACGGCCGCTCTCTACGCAGCGACGCAACTGTCGATCGGCTTGTAGACGACCATTTCCTGCATGTTCAACTGCTCTATGGGTGTGGTTGCTTATGGTTGAGGCTATCGCGGCGTGCTCTGCAAGCGTCTCACCACGCATGCTTTGCTCTCGTGTCCCTCCGGGTGCTCTGCCCTCGTCCCTCCACGTGCGCTGCCAGTGTTTGGGGACGACACACGATCACGCACGTTCGTGTGCATGCGGTTGCGCCAGGCGCGATGCGACGATGCAGTTACCCGCTGCAGAGACTACCATGCGGACGCTCCGAGAATCTAGGCCGCCCAGCCCCCTTTTATTCCGGCAGTCATTTACCTTCATCTCTCGCATCACACGACACAATAAGCACACCCATGACGAAACATATAGAGAGGACATCCAGCGGTTCCAATGGCACTCGATGTGGCTCCAATGGCGCTCCCAGCAGCCGCCGACGACAACGGCGGGCAGTTCACCACGCATCACGTAGTGGACACCCATGTGAGGGGGAAATCCCTCTTGGTGGTGTACACGAACGATCCGGTCTCGATGGAGAGCTCCATCCAAACAATGGTGCAGTTCCTTGCCGAGGACAAGTACCAAGTGGTCGGCTTCGACCTCGAGTACACCATCGGTCATGCCAGGCACGATCAGAAGGTTGTCATCGCCTAGTTGTGCGTGCGACATGACGTCCTCGTCTACCACTACCACCTGACCACAAGGCCTTGCGAGCGTTTCTCCGGGTTTATCAATAGCTCCAACTACAGTTTCGCTACGGTAGACACCACCAACAATCTAAAAGCGCTCAAGGTTTTGGGCTTGAAATGTTAGAATCTTGTCAACATCCAGCACCACTACAAGGTCTGGGGCAGCGACAACAACAAACCGAACTCCCTGGTTCATCTCGCCCCGGCCATCATCGACCCCTACTACATGAAGATGAAGGATGAAAGCAAGAAGGACAAGATCGCCTGGCACAGTGTTTGGCATGAGAGACTGGATGAACAACACGCCAAGTATGTGGCCAAGGATGCGTACACAAGCTACGAGATGTACAGGCGGATCATTGACATGGGGAAGTGTCCTATTCCCGCCCCAGATGAGGGACCGAGCCATAGAGCAGTGGCAGAAGCATCACAAGAAGTAGATGACTTGACAATCGTTTCTCCTACTTTAGAATGCATGCAATTTATTAAGGTGTGTGCAAATGATCTGTATAGTCACTTATATAATTAGATGTTTATTTCACTTATATATACATGTTATTCTTTTGTAGACAGAGCAAATCACATGGCTTGTTAGCAGCAATCGTCTGTGTTATTATTGGTCCTCGCACACATTTCTGATTACGGACCTGTTTGTCGCATATCACACACATCTTGTTCAGTTGAACCATTTCCATTGTGTTGCCTAATCACACATAGTTCATCCTAGTGAACTGTATGCCGTATATCGCACACAACCTCATCTGCCTGCCCATTTCTGTTGTTATGCATCATCGCAAATAGTTCTTCTAGATTAACCGTTTGCCACTCATCCCACCCGCAAATCTAATATGAACCGTGTTTTATGTCGCCGCCATCGCAAACGTTTCGCACCTTTTGACGGTTTTTTACACCATCGTTTGCGATTATTGCATCGCACACAGTTTCGTCGAAGGGTCTCTGATTCGACTGTCGCGTCTGGACCATCTTGCAGTAGTGTACGTACGCAGTCCGTGTAGTTGCTAGCATCATCTTTCAACTTAGCTTTCTCTAGGAACGCATTAAAATTCAGGGGAATGGTAGCACGGGCCATTGATCTACAACATAGATATGCAAAACTATTAAGACTAAGTTCATGATAAATTAAGTTCAATTAATCAAATTACTAATGAACTCCCACTTAAATAAACATCCCTCAAGTTATCTAAGTGATACATGATACAAATCAAATAAACCATGTTCGATCATCACGTGAGATGGAGTAGTCTTCAATGGTGAACATCTTTATGTTGATCATATCTACTATATGACTCATGTTCAACCTTTTGGTCTGCAGTGTTCCGAGACCATGTATGTACATGCTAGGCTCGTCAAGTTTAACACAAGTATTCTGCATGTGCAAAGCTGTCTTACACCCGTTGTATGTGAACGTAGAGTCTATCACACCTGATCATCACAAGATGCTTCAAAACAACAAACTTTGGCAACGGTTCATACTCGGGGAGAACACTTTTATCTTGAAATTTAGTGAAGGGATCATCTTGTAATGCTACCCCCGTTCTAAGCAAAATTAGATGCATAAAGGATAAACATCACATGCAATCAAATATATGTGACATGATATGGCCATCATCATCTTGTGCTTTTGATGTCCATCCCCAAAGCATTGTCATGATCTCCATCATCACCGGCTTGACACCTTGATCTCCATCGTTGAGTCAGGGTCATCTCGCCAACTATTGCTTCTACAACTGTTGCTAACGCATAGCGATAAAGTAAAGCAATTACATGACGCTTGCACTTCATACAATAATTAAGAGATAACCCTAAGGCTCCTGTGGTAGTCGATATTACAAAACATGATCATCTCATACAACAATGTATATCACATCACGTCTTAACCATATCACATCACAACATGCCCTGCATAAACAAGTTAGACGTCCTTTACTTTGTAGTTGCATGTTTTACGTGGCTGCTACGGGCTTCTAGCAAGAACCATTCTTAACTACGCAAAAACCACAACGGTGATTTATCAAGTTTGCTATTTTAACCTTCTTCGAGGACCGGGCGTAGTCAAATTCGATTCAGCTAAAGTAGGAGAAATAGACACCCGCCAGACACCTTTATGCAAAACAAGTTGCATGTCAGTCGGTGGGACCAGTCTCATGTGCGTGGACATGTAAGGTTGGTCCAGGCCGCTTCATCCCACAATACCGCCGAATCAAATTAGACGTTGGTGGTAAGCAGTATGACCATCACCGCCCACAACTCCTTTGTGTTCTTCTCGTGCATATCATCTACGCATAGACCTGGCTCTAATATCGATGTCTACTATGCAACTTTATTCTTATAGACATGTGTTGGGCCTCCAAGCGTAGAGTTTTGTAGGATAGGAGCAATTTTCCCTCAAGGATGACCTAAGGTTTATCAATCCGTGAGAGGTGTAGGATGAAGATGGTCTCTCTCAAACGACCTTGCAATCAAATATAAGAAATCTCTTGTGTCCCCAACACACCCAATACAATGTCAATTTGTATAGGTGCACTAGTTCGGCGAAGAGATGGTGATACAAGTGTAATATGGATGGTAGAAATATATTTTATAATATGAATAAATAAAAACAGCTAGGTAGCAAATAGTAAATGGGCACAAAAACGGCATTGCAATGCTTAAAAACAAGGCCTAGGGTCTGTACTTTCACTAGTGCAATCTCTCAACAGTGCTAATATAATTGGATCATATAACCGTCCCTCAATGTGCAACGAAGAATCACTCCAAAGTTCCTATCTAGCAGAGAACATAAGACGGAATTGTTTGTAGGGTACGAAACCACCTCAAAGCTATTCTTTATGATCAATCTATCACTGGTGTGTGTCGGTCCTAAACAAACGGTTTTTAACCCCTTTCCGCGATGTCATTTGGAACCGTCGCCAAGTGAGTGTGGGCGATAGGGGGGTCCTTCCCACAAGACCCAGAAACCATCGGGGATATGCCCTCCTGGCACACACATTCGGCAAAATGAGGTCGTGTGCGACCAGCGAGCACTCAAATATGGAAATACATACAGTAGAGCTAAAAAATACAGTTATATGGTGAAATTGTTTCCGGTCGCAAGTACATCCCACACAGTCAGTCCCCGCTAAACATTTCTGTTCGTATGCACATCCCACAAAGTCGCTCCAAGGAAAACGTTTCTGTTCACAGGTACATCACACACAATTTTTCCCGTTAAATCGTTTGCGTTATTGAATGTATCACACACGGTCCGTAGAAGAAACTGTGTGGCAAAGGCTGTCCATCACACACAATTTTTATGTGGTAAACATTTGCGCAAGGTGGCCTAACGCAAACCGTTTTCAAGAGAAAGTCATGTGTGATTGTTCATTGATCCAACAAGGTTTATTCCTAGAAACTGTGTGTGTTGCCTGAGGTCATCGCCCATGATATTATTTCAACAACCGTTTGCAATAGCAAAACCCAATTAACATGCAAATTCGCCATTAGCAGGCTAATTATCCGATTATTCATAATCCATTTATTAATCTAATTGACATTTCATATTAAGCACATAATATATTTCATTTCCATATTAAGGAAGCAGAATTTCATAACTGAAATACATCAGAGTACAACATGATATAGCTTCAGCACTCAGCTACCCCATTACACAACTACACCAGCAGCAAGTTCCACGTGCAACATGTAGAACCTTTCAAAATTAACATCATAGACGGTATATAGACAGATGCATCTCATCTGGAAAACTGCTGAAGTGGAAGGTGAATATTGAGCCTTCATTCATGTTAAAGGTATTTGCAACTTTAGGCCAGTGCCTGTGGATGATTGACCGTCCGTCCTTTGTTCTCTTCAGGAACACTTCAATATTTAACCGTGGGTGTTGTATGAAAACCTTCCTCGCCTCCTGAGCATAGAGGTGTTTGAGAGGTAATCATCAGTGACCTGCTTTGGAAAGGCCTGAAAACAAGGATATGCATAAATATCTTTTCTATACTGAAAATGGGGCAAAGGAATAAAAAAGGCAAGGTATAATAGTTAGTACCATCTTGTAGTGAACTGATGTCTTCTTCATTGTGCGGACAAAGATCTTGTTGTTTTTTGTCGCTAATTTTTTTATCATAACAATCTTTCTGAGTTTCTTGATTTGATTGATATTCATGGACACCTCATTTCCCCATATGCAAAAAGGGTCGAACAGTGGGTCAAAACCTCTGATAGCAGGACCTACATGTGCAAGACCAAATTGTTTAAAACCTAAATATTAGAATGGTTCCTGCAATTGCACAATAATGTGCTATTATACAACGGACCATGCACGTGCTAACCTCGATTGTAAACCTCAGTGCTTCCCATTGTTTCCCTACAACACATATAAGGTAGTCAGTCATCAGGTTAAGTAAGGGTTCGCATGCTATCAGTAAAATATGTTGATGAAAAATAAGCACATTGCAGATTCATCAGATTAATTCAAGCCACACAGAAAACCCATTTACCCAAACCAAGCATGATTAAGAACTAGGAAATATAGCACTTGTATATGTTTCTCATGTATTAAGTGCAGCCAAATTCGATTTATTCCTCACATGCACAACAATACAAAATTCTACCCACGACAATTGGACATTGCATTGCAGAATTGAGCCAAGCAGTTAACTAAACACCACAACAAATGAACCAAACATTAACTGAGCACCACATTGCACAATATAACACACTCCTAATAGAAGATCAGACAGTTAACCAAACAGTTAACTACAGCCAATTGTAGCAATTATATTTGTTTCTCCTGTATTGACTACAGCCAAATTCAATTTATTCCTCACATGGTATACAATAACAGAATGCACCCACAATTTTGTAAATATAAATTCGATTTATTTCTCACACGGAAGACAATACAAAATTGCAGCCTGAAGAACTAAACATCATATTTGCATAACTGAACCAAATAGTTAACTGAAGACAACAACTAATTAACAAAACAGTTAATAAGTGAGCACCACACTGCACGACATATAGAACATATACACTAGAGCAACAAATTGCATAGTAAAATTAGATAACACAATTCACTAGAATTTGTGAAGGAAAGGCGGGAGCAGCACACGCAACAGGTAAACCGAGCATGCTTAAGCGGCGTAGCTAGCAAATGGCAAGGTGCTTCTTCAAGATCTGGGGGTCGGCACGAATGGCAGCCATCGCGACCTCATCCGCGCATGTGGCCGCGATTTGCTTCTCCGCTGCCAAATGCTCCTTGAGGTCCTGGCTATACTGTGTGCACCATGGCTTAGGCCGGCGCTTATTTGGTGGAGGGGTCGGTGATTTAGGTGGAAGGTGTCGCGCTCGCGCCGGCGGTCGGGGTATGTGGGATGTGGAAGGAGGAGGATGGGGGTCAGGTGTGAATTACCTTCCTGGATAAAGGTGCCTGAGTAGCGAGAAGGAGGGTCGCCGACGAGGAGGCGGCGCTGCAAGCAAGGAGTGAAGGTTTCAACTTGGAAAGGAAGGCAGAAAGAGGGGAAATGTGGCTTTTGGTAGGGGGAGGGGGCGGGGAGTTAGATATTTCCGCGAAAGCCGAAAATTTGGAATCGCTTCAGCAAAAAAACTGGCGCGCAAAGTGTCATCAGACACGGCCCCTTATTCAGAACTGTGTATGATATGTGGACATCACAAAAGATTCAGATAGCTTAACCCGTGTGTGATGAGTTTGAATGTCAAAAGTTTTGGTTCGAATTTCCATGGTTACAGTGGTCATCCGCCTCATTATATAATTTGGGTACACAAAGGAGACTACAACACACCCACACTTCTTAATCGAGCAAGTTCAGCAATTAAACAGAGCTAGCTGACCTAAACATTACTCTAACAAATTAAAGACTGGCGCTCTTAATTAAACAAAACAAAGAGTACTACTACGGCTGGTGCTCGTCGTTCTCCGCCGCCGCCTCCATGTCCAGCCCGTGCCCGACGGTCTCCTAGGGAAGGGGCTCCATGGCATCCATCGCACCATACTCGGCAAGCATCTCGCCATTCGCGTCCGCCATCTCTTTGGAAAAGGCCGCCACAAGCTAGGCATGGGCCGACGTGATCTGGGCTTGGACGGGCTCCGTCGTCGCAAGGTATGCGACGGAGGAACGGATGGTTGCTCGAACGCTCTCGGCGATTGCTAGCTCTTCGGTCGTGGGTTGCCGATCGTTGTTGGAGAAGCTTCGTTCAATTTGTGCGGTGACCGCCAGGAGCTGGGCTTGGGCGGCCTCGACATGGTCGTGGGCAGCCTCCATCAGGGCTAAGGCCACCGCTGCGGAACGTACAACTGTCGTGCCGCTTTCGCCAATTGCTACCCCCAAGGCAGATGTTGCTGCCGCCACATGAGAAGCAACATCGGCCATTTGGGCTGCCTTTGCCGCCCGGTCGCAGATTGCGGCCGCGCTCATGCACCTTGTTAGCACGCGCATGGCGGCTGCGGCCGCGCTCTCGCCGGAGTGGGCCACCGATGTTGTCCTCACGATGCGGGTCCATGTGCCCATCTTTCACCGGCGACGATTGAACAGTGAAATGATATTTGGGGAGCAATCTAGTGTGCTTGAGATGCCGGCTATGGACTGTAGCCGACTGATAACCCACAAGTATAGGGTATCGCAACCGTTTTCGAGGGTAGACTATTCAACCCAAATTTATTGACTCGACACAAGGGGAGCCAAAGAATATTCTCAAGTATTAGTAGCTGAGTTGTCAATTCAACCACACCTGGAAACTTAATATCTGCAGCAAAGTATTTAGTAGCAAAGTAGTATGATAGTAGCGGTAACGGTAGCAAAAGTAATAGTTTTAGTTTTATAGTGATTGTAACAGTAGCAACGGAAAAGTGAATAAGCGAAGAACAATATGTGAAAAGCTCGTAGGCAATGGATTAGTGATGGATAATTATGTCGGATGCGATTCCTCATGCAATAGCTATAACATACGGTGACACAGAACTAGCTCTAGTTCATCAATGTAATGTAGGCATGTATTCCGAATATAGTCATACGTGCCTATCGAAAATAACTTGCATGACATCTTTTGTCCTACCCTCCCGTGGCAGCGGGGTCCTATTGGAAACTAAGGGATATTAAGGCCTCCTTTTAATAGAGTACCAGACCGAAGCATTAACACTTAGTGAATACATGAACTCGTCAAACTACAGTCATCACTGGTAAGTATCCCGATTATTGTCACTTCGGGGTTAACGGATCATAACACATAATAGGTGACTATAGACTTGCAAGATAGGATCAAGAACTCTCATATATTCATGAAAACATAATAGGTTCAGATCTGAAATCATGGCACTCGGGCCCTAGTGACAAGTATTAAGCATAGCAAAGTCATAGCAACATCAATCTTAGAACATAATGGACACTAGGGATCAAACTCTAACAAAACTAACTCGATTACACGATAAATCTCATCCAACCCATCACCGCCCAGCAAGCCTACGATGGAATTACTCACGCACGGCGGTGAGCATCATGAAATTGGTGATGGAGGAAGATTGATGATGGCGATGGATTCCCCTCTCCAGAGCCCCGAATGGACTCCAGATCAGCCCTCCCGAGAGAGATTAGGGCTTGGCGGCGGCTCCATAACGTAAAACGTGCTGAATCCTTCTCTCTGATTTTTTCTCCCTGAACATGAATATATGGAGTTGGAATTGAGGTCGGTGGAGCACCAGGGGGCCCACGAGGCAGGAGGGGCGCGCCCAGGGGGTAGGCGCACCCCCACCCTCATGGACAGGGTGTGGGCCCCCTGGCCTTGATTCTTTCGCCAGTACTTTTATATATTCCAAAAAATATTCTCCGTTGATTTTAAGGTCATTCCAAGAACTTTTATTTTTGCCCAAAAATAACACCATGGAAATTCTGCTAAAAACATCGTCAGTCTGGGTTAGTTCCATTCAAATCATGCAATTTAGAGTCCAAAACAAGGGCAAAAGTGTTTGGAAAAGTAGATACGTTGGAGACGTATCAACTGCCCCAAGCTTAAACCTTTGCTTGTCCTTAAGAAATTCAGTTGACAAACTGAAAGTGATAAAGGAAAACTTTTACAAACTCTGTTTGCTCTTGTTGTTGTAAATATGTAAAGCCGGCATTCAAGTTTTCAGCACAGATTATGAACTAACCATATTCACAATAACATTTCGGTCTCGTGTTTACTCATATCAATGGCATAATCAACTAGAGAGCAATAATAATAAATCTCGGATGACAACACTTTCAAAATGATCATAATATAATATAACAAGATGGTATCTCCCTAGCCCTTTCTGAGACTGCAAAACATAAATGCAGAGCAGCCCTGAAGAGCAAGGGCTAACTGGAAATTGTAATTCATGGTAAAAGTGATCCAGTCAAGTCATACTCAATGTAAACTAATAATAATACATGCAAATGGCAGCGGTGCTTTCCAACTGGTGCTTTTTAATAAGAGGATGATGACTCAACATAAAAGTAAATGGATAAGCCCTTCGCAGAGGGAAGGAGTGATTTGTAGAGGTGCCAGAGCTCGATTTTGAAATAGATATGAATAATATTTTGAGTGGTATACTTTCATTGTCAACATAACAACCAAGAGATCTCGATATCTTCCATGCTACACACATTATAGGCGGTTCCCAAGCAGAATGGTAAAGTTTATACTCCCCCACCACCAACAAGCATCAATCCATGGCTTGCCCGAAACAATGGCTACCTCCAACTAACAACAATCCTGCGGGAGTTTTGTTTGTAATTATTTTGATTTGATTTGAGCATGGGACTGGGCATCCCGGTGACCAGCCATTTTCTCATGAGTGAGGAGCGTAGTCCACTCCTTGAGAATAACCCACCTAGCATGGAATATACAGACAGCCCTAGTTGATACATGAGTTATTCGAGCATACAAAACATAATTTTTATTTGAAGGTTTAGATTTTGGCACATACAAATTTACTTGGAACGGCGGGTAAATACCACATATAGGAAGGTATTGTGGACTCATATGGAATAACTTTGGGGTTTATGAAGTTGGATGCACAAGCAGTATTCCCGCTTAGTACAAGTGAAGGCTAGAAAGAGACTAGGAGGCGACCAGCTAGAGAGCGACAACAGTCATGAACAAGCATTAAAATTAATCAACACTGAATGCAAGCATGAGTAGGATATAAATCACCATGAACATAAATATCGGTGGAGGCTATGTTGATTTTGTTTCAACTACATGCGTGAACATGTGCTAAGTCAAGCCACTCGAATCGTTCAAAGGAGGATACCACCCTATCATACCACATCACAACCATTTTAATAGCATGTTGGCACGCAAGGTAAACCATTATAAACTCCTAGCAAATTAAGCATGGCATGAGCAACTATAATCTCTAATTGTCATTGCAAACATGTTTCATCCATAATAGGCTGAATCAGGAACGACGAACTAATCATATTTACAAAAACAAGAGAGGTCGAGTTCATACCTGCTTTTCTCATCTCAATCAGTTGATCATATATCGTCATTATTGCCTTTCACTTGCACAACCGAATAGCGTGGCCAATAATAATAGTGCACGTGTAAGCTGGAATCTGCAAGCATTCAATACAAGGGAGAAGACAAGGTAATATGGGCTCTTTGTTAGATCAACAATAATGCATATGAGAGCCACTCAACATTTTCGTCATGGTCTTCTCCTCTCGACCCCCAAAGAAAAGAAAGGAAACAAAACTATTTACACAGGAAAGCTCCCAACAAGCAAAAGAAGAACGAGAAATATTTTTAGGTTTTCTTTTAATTATTACTACTACAAGCATAGAAAGTAAACTAGCTAAAAGCTACAACTAATTTTTTTCTTTAGGTTTTTCAAACACACAAGAAGAAAGCTTAAAAAGAAAATAAACTAGCATGGATGATACAATGAAAAATTATGAGCACCAACAACTGGCATGAGTGTGTGAACATGAATGTAATGTCGGTAAGAGATACATACTCCCCCAAGCTTAGGCTTTTAGCCTAAGTTGGTCTATGGCCACGGATCAAAACTGCTCTCTCCGGTGTACCGAGGAGGGTCTTCGTGATGCCACTGGTCTTCTCCGGATCCCACTGATAAACAGAATGACAGTGAGGATCAGATAGTGGCTCCGGCTCTGGAGTTGATGTCAGGCTCTGGTATGCTTGAACGGCCTCCGGCAAAACAAAGTACGCGCCTGAAAATATGTTGAATAAAGAGGGAGCATGCAAGGTAATAGTCTCAAAGTGATTCTTATCAAACATCAGTCTATAGTTAAGCATCTTCTTCTTATTCTTAACAATAAAATCATGTGCTACCATGCTCTTATAATCTAGAAAAATATGAGGCAGCAACTTTTCCTCTTTCTCATAATGCCTAATAGGTATATTAAAGTGTGCAGCAAGGTGCGAGCCAAAGATGCCTCCAAAGATGGGACCCTTTGTACGGTTCAGATTTAACCGTTTAGCAACAATAGCGCCTAAACTAAAAGTGGTATCACGAAACAAAGCATGGTGCAAAATAACAATATCAGGGGCACTAAGGTTTCCACAGTTCCTGCGGCCAATTAAGCATCTACTACCAAATATTGCAAAGTAACGTAGGATAGGAAAATGTATGCTAGTAATTCTTGCATCGGAAACCTTCCTCGTCTCCCATACAGCGATCATATCAATAAACCCTTCCACATCATTACGATGTGATTCCTCTATGATGCCCTCAAAGGGAAACTTGCAAACCCCACAAAAGTCGTAAAGTGACATCTCCTTATACTCATCATACAAATAAAAATCCACAGAAGGTGGCGACCTCCTACCATGGAAATGACAATTTTGCACAAAAATATTAGTGAGTAAGAGATATTGTTCGAGCTGGTCGTGGAGGAAGTTGGTGAGGCCTGCATTCTTAGCCAAATAATAAAAATCTTCATAAATCCCGGCTTCTCTCAAGAACTCATCACAAGGCCATTCACAGTGCCGAACTTCCGCAGTACGAGGGATATTATATTTGGGCTTCTTATTCTCTTCACTTTGTTTATCCTTCGAGCTTCGGCTCGAATAGCCCCTCAAAAATCTCTTCATCTTTTTCTGAAAATTTCTAAAAATTTTAGTAACTTAAAATAAGAGTGAACCAAACTCAACAAAATTGATAGCAACTACTCCTACAAGTGTCTAGAGGCTATATCATGCATTAAAACTACTTTTGACCACATAAATTTGACATGCAAGCTTAAGAATAGGGTCACCTAAGCAGCAAAAATTTGCAATAAATAAAGCACTAGAACAAAAACTAATTGGACCATTAGAGGAGTCACATACCAAAGAACAATCCGCCAAAGCAGTTTTGTGAATGGAGCTTTGATCAAGGAGATCGAAAATGGCAGCAAGATGAGCTAGAACACGGGTTTGAGCTTGTGGATGAATTTTTCTGGAGGAAGATGAAGTGTGTGGGTGCAAGAATAAGTGGAGGGGGCCCACGTGGGGTCCACGAGGCAGGGGGCACGCCTAGGGGGTAGGGCACGCCCTCAACCCTCATGGGCACATGGTAGGTCCCCCTGGTGTGTTCTCAGTACCAATAATTCTTAAATATTCTAGAAAAAATCATATTAAATTTTCAGGGCATTTGGAGAACTTTTATTTTTGGGGTATTTTTTATTGCAAGGATAATTCAGAAAATAGACAGAAAATACCATTTTTTACTTTATTTAATATAAATAACAGAAAGTAAAAAGAGGGTACTGAAAGTTGTGCTTTCTGACTTCATCAATCTCATGCTCATCAAAAGGAATCCACTAACAAGGTTGACCAAGTCATGTTAACAAACTCATTCCGAATCGCATGAAACCGGAGAAATTTGGAATAACACTAGGTTACCTCAACTGGGATATGCACATCCCCAACAATAAGAATATCATATTTCTTCTTGATAGTGGGAAGAGGAAATTCAAAACCTCCAATAGTGATTGTTGGAATTTTTCCAATAGAATTGATACTGTGGACTTGAGGTTGTTTCCTCGAAAGGTGTACCATATGCTCATTACCATTAACATGAAAAGTGGCACTGCCTTTGTTGCAATCAATAACAACCCCTACAGTATTCAAAAAGGGTCTACCAAGGATAATCGATATACTATCGTCCTCGGGAATATCAAGAATAACAAAGTCTGTTAAAATAGTAACATTTGCAACCACAACAGGCACATCCTCACAAATACCGACAGGTATAGCAGTTGATTTATCCGCCATTTGCAAAGATATTTCAGTAGGTTTCAACTTATTCAAATCAAGTCTACGATATAAAGAGAGAGGCATAACACTAACACTGGCTCCAAGATCACATAAAGCAGTTTTAACATAGTTTCTTTTAATGGAGCATGGTATAGTTGGTACTCCTGGATCTCCAAGTTTCTTTGGTATTCCACCTTTAAAAGTGTAATTAGCAAGCATGGTGGAAATTTCAGCTTCCGGTATCTTTCTTTTATTAGTAACAATATCCTTCATGTACTTAGCATAAGGGTTCATTTTAAGCATATCAGTCAAAAGCATACGCAAAAAGATAGGTCTAATCATTTTAGCAAAGTGCTCAAAATCCTCATCATCCTTTTTCTTGGATGGTTTAGGAGGAAAAGGCATGGGTTCCTGAACCCATGGTTCTCTTTCTTTACCGTGCTTCCTAGCAACGAAGTTTCTCTTATCATAATGTTGATTCTTTGGTTGTGGGTTATCAGAACCAACACCAGGTTCAATCTGTACATCATTATCATTGCTAGGTTGAGCATCAACATGAACATCATCATTAACATTATCACTAGGTTCATGTTCATTACCAGATTGTGTTTCAGCATTAGAAATAGAAATATCATTGGGATTCTCAGGTGTGTCAACAGTAGGTTCACTACAAGCATGCAAAGTCCTATCATTTTTCTTCTTCTTCTTAGAAGAACTAGGTGCATCAACATTAGTTCTCTGAGAATCTTGCTCGATTCTCTTAGGGTGGCCCTCAGGATACAAATGTTCCTGAGTCATATTACCCCCTCTAGTCATAACTCTAACAACATTATCATTTTTCTTATTATTTAATTCATTGAGCAAATCATTCTGAGCTTTAAGTACTTGTTCTACTTGAGTGGTAACCATATAAGCATGTTTACTAATGAGTTTAAGTTCACCTTTAACTCTAGACATATAATCACTCAAGTGTTCAATCATATAAGCATTACGTTTCAATTGTCTACCAACATAAGCGTTGAAGTCTTCTTGCTTAACCATAAAGTCATCAAACTCATCCAAGCATTGGATAGCAATTTTAGTAGATAGGATTACACATTTATCAAATCTATAGAGAGAATTTACCTTTACTACCTGTTTCGGGTAATCAAGACCATGTATTTCTTCAATAGGTGGTAAATTCTTAACATCTTCAGCTTTAATACCTTTTTATTTCATAGATTTCTTTGCCTCTTGCATATCTTCATGACTAAGAAATAGAATACCCCTTTTGTTCGGAGTTGGCTTAGGAGTTGGTTCAGGAAGTGTCCAATCATTTTCATTACTCAACATATCATTCAATAACAATTCAGCTTGATCAACAGTTCTTTCCGTGAAAACACAACCAACACAACTATTCAGGTGGTCTCTGGAAGCATCGATTAGTCCATTATAAAAGATATCAAGTATTTCATTTTTCTTGAGAGAATGATAAAGCAAAGCATTAAGTAATTGGAGAAGCCTCCCCAAGCTTGTGGGAGACTCTCTTCTTCAATTTGCACAAAATTATATATTTCCCTTAAGGCAGCTTGTTTCTTATGAGCGGGGAAATATTTAGCAAAGAAGTAATAAATCATATCCTGGGGACTACGCACACAACCAGGATCAAGAGAATTAAACCATGTTTTAGCATCACCCTTTAATGAGAACGAAAACAAGGATAAAGTAATAGCGAGTTTTCTCATCATTAGTGAACAGGATGGCTATATCATTTAATTTAGTAAGATGTGCCACAACAGTTTCAGATGCATAGCCATAAAAAGGATCAGATTCAACCGAAGTAATTAACTCGGGGTCGATAGAGAAATCATAATCCTTATCAGAAATGAAGATAGGTGAAGTAGCAAAAGCAGGGTCATATTTCATTCTAGCATTCAAAGACTTTTCCTTAAGCTTAACTAATAATTTCTTAAGACCATATCTATCATTGCAAGCTAAAATGTCTCTAGCAGTTTCTTCATCCATAACATAACCCTCAGGAACAACAGCCAATTCATATCTAGGGGGAGAATCTTCATCATCACTTTCATCAATATTATCAATGTCAATAATTTCATTCTCTCTAGCCCAAGCAAGTTGTTCATCAAGAAATTCTCCTAGTGGCACAGTATTATCAAGCATAGACGTAGTTTCATCATAAGTATCATGCAAAGTAGAAGTGGAATCATCAATAACATGCGACATATCAGAATGAATAGCAGGAGTAGGTGTCGCAAGTTTACTCAAAACAGAAGGTGAATCAAGTGCAGAGCTAGATGGCAGTTCCTTACCTCCCCTCGTAGTTGAGGGAAAAATCTTGGTTCTTTCATCTTTCAAGTTCTTCATAATGATCAGCAGATATAAATCCCAAGTGACTCAAAGAATAGAGCTATGTTCCCCGGCAACGGCGCCAGAAAATAGTCTTGATAACCCACAAGTATAGGGGATCGCAACAGTTTTCGAGGGTAGAGTATTCAACCAAAATTTATTGATTCGACACAATGGGAGCCAAAGAATATTCTCAAGTATTAGCAGTTGAGTTGTCAATTCAACCACACCTAGAAACTTAATATCTACTGCAAAGTATTTAGTAGCAAAGTAGTATGATAGTAGCGGTAATGGTAGCAAAAGTAATAGTTTTGGTTTTATAGTGATTGTAACAGTAGCAACGGAAAAGTGAATAAGCGAAGAACAACATGTCAAAAGCTCGTAGGCAATGGATCGGTGATGTGATAATTATGTCAAATGTGATTCCTCATGCAATAGTTATAACATAGGGTGACACAGAACTAGCTCCAGTTCATCAATGTAATGTAAGCATGTATTCCGAATATAGTCATACGTGCTTATGGCAAAGAACTTGCATGGCATCTTTTGTCCTACCCTCCTGTTGCAGCGGGGTCCTATTGGAAACTAAGGGATATTAAGGCCTCCTTTTAATAGAGTACCGGACCAAAGCATTAACACTTAGTGAATACATGAACTCCTCAAACTACGGTCGTCACCGGTAAGTATCCTGATTATTGTCACTTCGAGGTTAACGGATCATAACACATAATAGGTGACTATAGACTTGCAAAATAGGATCAAGAACTCTCATATATTCATGAAAACATAATAGGTTCAGGTCTGAAATCATGGCACTCGGCCCCTAGTGACAAGCGTTAAGCATAGCAAAGTCATAGCAACATCAATCTCAGAGCATAATGGATACTAGGGATCAAACCCTAAAAAACTAACTTGATTACATGATAAATCTCATCCAACCTATCATCGTCCAGCAAGCCTATGATGGAATTACTCACGCACGGCGGTGAGCATCATGAAATTGGTGATGGAGGAAGGTTGATGATGCTGATGGCCACGGATTCCCCTCTCCGGAGCCCCAAACGGACTCCAGATCAGCCCTCCTGAGAGAGATTAGGCCTTGGCGGTGGCTCCGTATCGTAAATCACGATGAATCCTTCTCTCTGATTTTTTCTCCCCGAACGTGAATATATGGAGTTGGAGTTGAGGTCGGTGGAGCACCAAGGGGCCCATGAGGCAGGGGGCATGCCCAGGGGGGTAAGCGCGCCCCCACCCTCGTGGATAGGGTGTGGGCCCCCTGGCCTTGATTCTTTTGCCAGTATTTTTTATATATTCCAAAAATATTCTCCTTTGATTTTTAGGTCATTCCAAGAACTTCTATTTCTGCACAAAAATAACACCATGTCAATTCTGCTGAAAACAGTGTTAGTCGGGTTAGTTCCATTCAAATCATGCAAGTTAGAGTCCAAAACAAGGGCAAAAGTGTTTGGAAAAGTAGATACGTTGGAGATGTATCACCGACGCAGCTTCTCGTGTAAGCCATAGACGTACTATACACCGACGGTGCTTCAGGATATTTTGTGATGTATCTCACACGGTTGCTGATAATAAACTGTGTGCGGTCTCCTTGATTTTTCATCTTGATTTGAATTACATAATGGGGTCACAACGGCAATGGATGGTGTTTGAATTGCTAGGCCTTTTATCTGGAGTGAACATGCAACTATATGTGTGTCGTAAAAGAATTGGATTTATTCAGGGTTCGTTTGAACATTTAATACATTAAATTGGATTTCTAGCCATTTCAGGTGAACAATTCAAACTTGAGCTACATGCACATGCTCCAGTGCATATAAATTGGTCGAAGAATCAAATCTGTGTCCTTGGGTGCATGCTTAGGTCCCATGCAAGAAATGGGAATGAATTTCAAACACCAAGGCACCGTTGATTCGTAGAGGTGCCAGAGCTCGATTTTGAAATAGAGATGAATAATATTTTGAGCGGTATACTTTCATTGTCAACATAACAACTGAGAGATCTCGATATCTTCCATGCTACACACATTATAGGCGGTTCCCAAGCAGAATGGTAAAGTTTATACTCCCCCACCACCAACAAGCATCAATCCATGGCTTGCCCGAAACAACGGGTGCCTCCAACTAACAACAATCCTGGGGGAGTTTTATTTGTAATTATTTTTATTTGATTTGAGCATGGGACTGGGCATCCCGGTGACCAGCCATTATCTCGTGAGTGAGGAGCGGAGTCCACTCCTCTTGAGAATAACCCGCCTAGCATGGAAGATACAGACAACAGTAGTTGATACATGAGCTATTCGAGCATACAATACATAATTTTTATTTGAAGGTTTAGAGTTTGGCACATACAAATTTACTTGGAACGGTAGGTAGATACCGCATATAGGAAGGTATTGTGGACTCATATGGAATAACTTTGGGGTTTATGAAGTTGGATGCACAATCAGTATTCCCGCTTAGTACAAGTGAAGGCTAGAAAGAGACTGGGAAGCGACCAGCTAGAGAGCGACAACAGTCATGAACAAGCATTAAAATTAATCAACACTGAATGCAAGCATGAGTAGGATATAAATCACCATGAACATAAATATCGTGGAGGCTATGTTGATTTTGTTTCAACTACATGCGTGAACATGTGCCAAGTCAAGCCACTCAAATCGTTCAAAGGAGGATACCGCCCTATCATACCACATCACAACCATTTTAATAGCATGTTGGCACGCAAGGTAAACCATTATAAACTCCTAGCAAATTAATCATGGCATGAGCAACTATAATCTCTAATTGTCACTGCAAACATGTTTCATTCGTAATAGGCTAAATCAGGAACGATGAACTAATCATATTTACAAAAACAAGAGAAGTCGAGTTCATACCAGCTTTCTCATCTCAATCAGTTGATCATATATCGTCATTATAGCCTTTCACTTGCACAGCCGAATAGTGTGGATAATAATAGTAGTGCGCGTGCATTGGACTAAGCTGGAATCTGCAAGCATTCAATACAAGGGAGAATACAAGGTAATATGGGCTCTTTGTTAGATCAACAATAATGCATATGAGAGCCACTCAACATTTTCATCATGGTCTTCTCCTCTCGACCCCCAAAGAAAAGAAAGGAAACAAAACTATTTACACGGGAAAGCTCCCAACAAGCAAAATAAGAACGAGAAGTCTTTTTGGGTTTTCTTTTAATTATTACTACTACAAGCATAGATAGTAAACTAGCTAAAAGCTACAACTAATTTTTTTTGTTTTTCTTAAGGTTTTTCAAACACACAAGAAGAAATCTTTATAAGAAAATAAACTAGCATGGATGATACAATGAAAAATTATGAGCACCGACAACTGGCATGAGTGTGAACATGAATGTAATGTCGGTGAGAGATACATACTCCCCCAAGCTTAGGCTTTTGGCCTAAGTTGGTCTATGGCCACGGATCAAAACTGCCCTCTCCGGTGTACCGAGGAGGGTCTTCGGGGTGCCACTGGTTGGCGATCTCCTCCGGATCCCACTGATAAACAGTCTGATGGTGAGGATCAGATAGTGGCTCCGGCTCTGGAGCTGATTTCAGGCTCTGGTATGCCTGAACGGCTTCCGGCAAAACAAGGTACGTGCCTGAAAATATATTGAACAAAGAGGTTGTAGGCAAGGTAATAGTCTCAAAGTGATTCTTATCAAACATCAGTCTATAGTTAAGCATCTTCTTCTTATTCTTAACAATAAAGTCATGTGCTACCATGCTCTTATAATCTAGAAAAATATGAGGCAGGAACTTTTCCTCTTTCTCATAATGCCTAATAGGTATATTAAAGTGTGCAGCAAGGCGCGAGGCAAAGATGCCTCCAAAGACGGGCCCTTTGTACGGTTCAGATTTAACCGTTTAGGAACAATAGCACCTAAACTAAAAGTGGTATCACGAAACAAAGCATGGTACAAAATAACAATATCAGGGGCACTAAGGTTTCCACAGTTCCCGCGGCCAATTAAGCATCTACTAGCAAATATTGCAAAGTAACGTAGAACAGGAAAATGTATGCTGGTAATTCTTGCATCAGAAACCTTCCTCGTCTCCCCTACAGCGATCATATCAATAAACCCTTCAACATCATTACAATGTGGTTCCACTCTGATGCCTTCAAAGCGCAACTTGCAAACCCCACAAAAGTCGTAAAGTGACATCTCCGTATACTCATCATACAAATAAAAATCCATAGAAGATGGCGACCTCCTAGCATGGAAATGAAAATTTTGCCCAAAAATATTAGTGAGTAAGAGATACTATTCGAGCTGGTCATGGAGGAAGTTGGTCAGGCCTGCATTCTCGGCCAAATAGTAAAAATCTTCATAAATCTCGGCTTCTCTCAAGAACTCATCACAAGGCCATTCACACGGCCGAACTTCCGCAGTACGAGGGAGATTATATTTGGGCTTCTTATTCTCTTCACTTTGCTTATCCTTCGAGCTTCGGCTCGAACAGCCCCTCAAAAATCTCTTCATTTTTTTTGAAAATTTCTGAAATTTTTAGTATCTTAAAATAAGAGTGAACCAAACTCAACAAAATTGATAGCAACTACTCCTACAAGTGTCTAGAGGCTATATCATGCATTAAAACTACTTTTGACCATATAAATTTGACATGCAAGCTCAAGAACAGGGTCACCTAAGCGGTAAAATTTGCAATAAATAAAGCACTAGAAAAAAACTAATTGGACCATTGGAGGACTCACATACCGAAGAACAATCCCCCAAAGCAGTTTTGTGAATGGAGCTTTGAGAAAGGAGATCGACTATGGTAGCAAGATGAGCCAGAACACGGGTTTGAGCTGGTGGATGAATTTTTCTGGAGGAAGACGAAGTGTGTGGGTGCAAGAATAAGTGGAGGGGACCCACGTGGGGTTCACGAGGTAGGGGGCACGCCCTCCACCCTCGTGGGCACATGGTGGGTCCCCCTGGTGTGTTATCAATGCCAATAATCCTTAAATATTCTGGAAAAAATCATAATAAATTTTCAGGGCATTTGGAGAACTTTTATTTTTGGGGTATTTTTTATTGCAAGGATAATTCAGAAAACAGACAGAAAATACCATTTTTACTTTATTTAATATAAATAACAGAAAGTAAAAAGAGGGTACAGATAGTTGTGCTTTGTGACTTCATCCATCTCATGCTCATCAAAAGGAATCCACTAACAAGGTTGATCAAGTCTTGTTAACAAACTCATTCCGAATCGCATGAAACTGGAGAAATTTCGAATAACACTAGGTTACCTCAACTGGGATAAGCACATACCCAACAATAAGAGTATCATATTTCTTCTTGACAGTAGGAAGAGGAAATTCAAAACCTCCAATAGTGATTGTTGGAATTTTTCCAATAGAATTGATATTGTGGACTTGAGGTTGTTTCCTCGGAATGTGTACCGTATGCTCATTACCATTAACATGAAAAGTGGCATTGCCTTTGTTGCAATCAATAACAGCCCCTACAGTATTCAAAAAGGGTCTACCAAGGATAATCGACATACTATCATCCTCAGGAATATCAAGAATAACAAAGTCCGTTAAAATAGTAACGTTTGCAACCACAACAGGCACATCCTCACAAATACCGACAGGTATAGCAGTTGATTTACCAACCATTTGCAAAGATATTTCAGTAGGTGTCAACTTATTCAAATCAAGTCTACGATATAAAGAGAGAGGCATAACACTAACACCGGCTCCAAGATCACATAAAGCAGTTTTAACATAGTTTCTTTTAATGGAGCATGGTATAGTTGGTACTCCTGGATCTCCAAGTTTCTTTGGTATTCCACCTTTAAAAGTGTAATTAGCAAGCATGGTGGAAATTTCAGCTTCCGGTATCTTTCTTTTATTAGTAACAATATCCTTCATGTACTTAGCATAAGGGTTCATTTTAAGCATATCAGTCAAACGCATACGCAAAAAGATAGGTCTAATCATTTCAGCAAAGCGCTCAAAATCCTCATCATCCTTTTTCTTGGATGGTTTAGGAGGAAAAGGCATGGGTTCCTAAACCCATGGTTCTCTTTCTTTACCGTGCTTCCCAGCAACGAAGTTTCTCTTATCATAATGTTGATTATTTGATTGTGGGTTATCAGAATCAACAGCAGGTTCAATCTGTACATCATTATCATTGCTAGGTTGAGCATACATGAACATCATCATTAACATTATCACTAGGTTCATGTTCATTACCAGATTGTGTTTCAGCATCAGAAATAGAAATATCATTGGGATTCTCAAGTGTGTCAACAGTAGGTTCACTAGAAGCATGCAAAGTGCTATTGTTTTTCTTCTTCTTAGAAGAAGAACTAGGTGCATCAACATTAGTTCTCTGAGAATCTTGCTCGATTCTCTTAGGGTGGCCCTCAGGATACAAAGGTTCCTGAGTCATATTACCCCCTCTAGTCATAACTCTAACAACATTATCAATTTTCTTATTATTTAATTCATTGAGAAAATCATTCTGAGCTTTAAGTACTTGTTCTACTTGAGTGGTAACCATAGAAGCATGTTTACTAATGAGTTTAAGTTCACCTTTAACTCTAGACATATAATCACTCAAGTGTTCAATCATATAAGCATTACGTTTCAATTGTCTACCAACATAAGAATTGAAGTCTTATTGCTTAACCATAAAGTCATCAAACTCATCCAAGCATTGGATAGCAATTTTAGTAGACGGGATTTCATATTTGTCAAATCTATAGAAAGAATTTACCTTTACTACCTCTGTCGGGTTAAAAAGACCATGTATTTCTTCAATAGGTGGTAAATTCTTAGCATCTTCAGCTTTAATACCTTTTTCTTTCATAGATCTCTTTGCCTCTTGCATATCTTCAGGACTGAGAAATAGAATACCCCTTTTGTTTGGAGTTGGCTTAGGAGTTGGTTCAGGAAGTGTCCAATCATTTTTATTACTCAACATATTATTCGATAGCAATTCAGATTGATCAACAGTTCTTTCCCTGAAAACACAACCAGCACAACTATGCAGGTGGTCTCTGGAAGCATTGGTTAGTCCATTATAAAAGATATCAAGTATTTCATTTTTCTTGAGAGGATGATCAAGCAAAGCATTAAGTAATTGGAGAAGCCTCCCCCAATCTTGTGGGAGACTCTCTTCTTCAATTTGCACTAAATTATATATTTCCCTTAAGGCAGCTTGTTTCTTATGAGCGGGGAAATATTTAGCAGAGAAGTAATAAATCATATCCTGGGGACTACGCACACAACCAGGATCAAGAGAATTAAACCATGTTTTAGCATCACCCTTTAATGAGAACAGAAACAAGGATAAAGTAATAACGAGTTTTCTCATCATTAGTGAACAGGGTGGCTATATCATTTAATTTAGTAAGATGTGCCACAACAGTTTCATATTCATAGCCATAAAAAGTATCAGATTCAACCAAAGTAATTAACTCAGGGTCGACAGAGAAATCATAATCCTTATCGGAAATAAAGATAGGTGAAGTAGCAAAAGCAGGGTCATATTTCATTCTAGCATTCAAAGACTTTTCTTTAAGATTAACTAATAATTTCTTAAGATCATATCTATCATTGCAAACTAAAAAGTCTCTAGCAGTTTCTTCATTCATAACATAACCCTCAGGAACAACAGGCAATTCATATCTAGGGGGATTATCTTTATCATCACTTTCATCAATATTATGAGTGTCAATAATTTCATTCTCTCTAGCCCTAGCAAGTTGTTCATCAAGAAATTCACCTAGTGGCACAGTATTATCAAGCATAGAAGTAGTTTCATCATAAGTATCATGCAAAACAGAAGTGGAATCATCAATAACATGCGACATATCAGAATGAATAGCAGGAGTAGGTGTCGCAAGTTTACTCAAAACAGAAGGTGAATCAAGTGCAGAGCTAGATGGCAGTTCCTTACCTCCCCTCGTAGTTGAGGGAAAAATCTTGGTTCTTTCATCTTTCAAGTTCTTCATAGTGATCAGCAGATATAAATCCCAAGTGACTCAAAGAATAGAGCTATGCTCCCTGGCAACGACGCCAGAAAATAGTCTTGATAACCCACAAGTATAGGGGATCACAACAGTTTTCGGGGGTAGAGTATTCAACCCAAATTTATTGATTCGACACAACGGGAGCCAAAGAATATTCTCAAGTATTAGCAGCTGAGTTGCCAATTCAACCACACCTAGAAACTTAATATCTGCAGCAAAGTATTTAGTAGCAAAGTAGTATGATAGTAGCGGTAACGGTAGCAAAAGTAATAGTTTGGTTTTTATAGTGATTGTAATAGTAGCAATGGAAAAGTGAATAAAGCGAAGAACAATATGTCAAAAGCTCGTAGGCAATGGATCGGTGATGGATAATTATGTCAGATGTGATTCCTCATGCAATAGTTATAACATAGGGTGACACAGAACTAGCTCCCATTCATCAATGTAATGTAGGCATGTATTCCGAATATAGTCATACGTGCTTATGGAAAAGAACTTGCATGACATCTTTTATCCTACCCTCCCATGGCAGCGGGGTCTTGTTCGAAACTAAGGGATATTAAGGCCTCCTTTTAATAGAGTACCGGACCAAAGCATTAACACTTGGTGAGTACATGAACTCCTCAAACTATGGTCATCACCAGTAAGTATCCCGATTATTGTCACTTCGGGGTTAACGGAGCATAACACATAATAGGTGACTATAGACTTGCAAGATAGGATCAAGAACTCTCATATATTCATGAAAACATAATAGGTTCAGATCTGAAACTATGGCACTTGGGCCCTAGTGACAGGCATTAAGCATAGCAAAGTCATAACAACATCAATCTTAGAACATAATGGATACTAGGGATCAAACCCTAACAAAATTAACTCGATTACATGATAAATCTCATCCAACCAATCACCGTCCAGCAAGCCTACGATGGAATTACTCACGCACGGCGGTGAGCATCATGAAATTGGTGATGGAGGAAGGTTGATGATGACGATGGCGACGGATTCCCCTCTCCGGAGCCCCGAATGGACTCCAGACCAGCCCTCCCGAGAGAGATTAGGGCTTGGCGGCAGCTCCGTATTGTAAAACGCGAAGAATCCTTCTCTCCGATTTTTTTCTCCCTGAACGTGAATATATGGAGTTGGAGTTGAGGTCGGTGGAGCACCAAGGGGCCCACGAGGCAGGGGCACGCCCTGTGGGGTAGGCGCGCCCCCACCCTCGTGGACAGGGTGTGGGCCCCTATCCTTGATTGTTTTGCCAGTATTTTTTATATATTCCAAAAATACTCTCCGTTGATTTTCAGGTCATTCCAAGAACTTTTATTTCTGCACAAAAATAACACCATGGCAATTCTGCTGAAAACAGCGTCAGTCTGGGTTAGTTCCATTCGATTCATGCTAGTTAGATTCCAAACCAAGGGCAAACATGTTTGGAAAAGTAGATACGTTGGAGACATACGCACCTTCTCGCGTAAGCCCTAGGTGTACTATACACCGACGGTGCTCCAGGATATTTTATGCTGCATCTCACACGGTTGCTGATAATAAACTGTGTGCGATCTACTTGATTTTTCATCTTGATTTCAATTACATAATGGGGTCACATTGGCAATGGATGGTGTTTGAATTACTGGGCCTTTTATCTGGAGTGAACATGCAACTATATGTGTGCCGTAAAAGAATTGGATTTATTCAGGGTTCGTTTGAACATTTAATACATTAAATTGGATTTCTAGCCATGTCAGGTGAACAATTCAAATTTGAGCTACATGCACATGCTCCAGTGCATATAAATTGGTCAAAAAATCAAATATGTGTCCTTGGGTGCATGCTTAGGTCCCATGCAAGAAATGGGAATGAATTTCAAACACCAGGGCACCATTGATTGCCGACAAAACATTGAGATGCCTGGTTTTTAAATTCTAGTAAATCAAAAACTTGTCTGAAATTCATGAAACTTGGCATGCTATCATGGAGCGGCATCAACATGTCGTGGTAAAAATTTTGTCCCATTTGGGGCAGGTTTGGGTATATGCTTCTCACAAACCGGAGCTTCTCACAACAAGCATGATGGTTTTCGGTAGGGAACGTCCCACCTTTGGGGATGAAATGATATCCATTGCCTCTTATTGCTTTCAAATTTTTTCCTCGTGTCAACATAGAACAACAGGAGTGTTGTGTGAATTTTTGTGATTTTTCGAGGTTCGTTTGGACATTTTTATGCATTAACTGAGTTTTCAATGCATTTATGTGCATAATTCAAATTTGAACTACATGCACATGCTCCAGTGCATATAAATTGGTCAAAAATTCAAATTTGTTTCCTTGGGTGCATGCTTAGGTCCCATGCAAGAAATGGGAATGAAATTCAAACACCAGGGCACCTTTGATTGCGGGCAAAACATTCAGGTGCCTGGTTTTTATATTCTAGTAAATCCAAAACTCGTCTGAAATTCATGAAACTTGGCATGCTATCATGGAGCGACATCAACATGCCGTGGTACAAATATTGTCCCATTTGAGGCAGGTTTGGGTATATGCTTCTCACAAACCGGAGCTTCTCACAACAAGCATGATGGTTTTCGTTAGGGAACGTCCCACCTTTGGGGACGAAACGATATCCATTGCCTCTTATTGCTTTCAATTTTTTTCTCGTGTCAACATAGAACAACAGGAGTGTTGTGTGATTTTTTGTGATTTTTCAGGGTTCGTTTGGACATTTTTATACATTAACTGAGTTTTCAATGTATTTATGTGCATAATTCAAATTTGAACTACATGCACATGCTACAGTGCATATAAATTGGTCGAAAAAAATCAAATTTGTGTCCTTGGGTGCATGCTTAGGTCCCATGCAAGAAATGGGGATGAATTTCAAACACCACGGCACCGTTGATTGCCGCCAAAACATTGAGATGCCAGGTTTATAAATTCTAGTAAATCCAAAACTCGTCTGAAATTCATGAAACTTGGCATGCTATCATGGAGCGGCATCAACATGCCATGGTACAAATTTTGTCCCATTTGGGGCAGGTTTGGGTATATGCTTCTCACAAACCGGAGCTTCTCACAACAAGCATGATGGTTTTCGGAAGGGAATGTCCCACCTTTGGGGATGAAACGATATCCATTGCCTCTTATTGCTTTCAAATTTTGTTCTTGTGTCAACATAGAACAACAGGAGTGTTGTGCGAATTTTTGTGATTTTTCGTGGTTCGCTTGGACATTTTTATGCATTAACTGAGTTTTCAATGAATTTATGTGCGTAATTCAAATTTGAACAACATGCACATGCTCCAGTGCATATAGAAAAATCAAATATGTGTCCTTGGGTGCATGCTTAGGTCCCATGCAAGAAATGGGAATGAATTTCAAATACCAGGGCACCATTGATTGCCGGCAAAACATTAAGATGCCTGGTTTTTAAATTCTAGTAAATCAAAAACTCGTCTGAAATTCATGAAACTTGGCATGCTATCATGGAGCGTCATCAACATGCCGTGGTACAAATTTTGTCCCATTTGGGGTAGGTTTGGGTATATGCTTCTCACAAACCGGAGCTTCTCACAACAAGCATGATGGTTTTCAGTAGGAAACGTCCCACCTTTAGGGACGAAACGATATCCATTGCCTCTTATTGCTTTCAAATTTTTCCCTCATGTCAACATAGAACAACAGGAGTGTTGTGTGAATTTTTGTGATTTTTCGGGGTTCGTTTGGACAATTTTATGCATTAACTGAGTTTTCAATGCATTTATGTGCATAATTCAATTTTGAACTACATTCACATGCTCCATTGCATATAAATTGGTCAAAAAATCAAATATGTGTCCTTGGGTGCATGCTTAGGTCCCATGCAAGAAATGGGAATGAATTTCAAACACAAGGGCACCGTTGATTGCTGGCAAAACATTGAGATGCCTGGTTTTTAAATTCTAGTAAATCAAAAACTCGTCTGAAATTCATGAAACTTGGCATGCTATCATGGAGCGGCATCAACATGCCGTGGTAAAAAAATTGTCCTATTTGGGGTAGGTTTGGGTATATGTTTGTCATAAACCGGAGCTTCTCACAACAAGCATGATGGTTTTCGGTAGGGAACATCCCACCTTTGGGGACGAAACGATATCCATTGCCTCTTATTGCTTTCAATATTTTTCCTCGTGTCAACACAGAACAACAGGAGTGTTGTGTGAATTTTTGTGATTTTTTGGGGTTCGTTTGGACATTTTTATGCATTAACTGAGTTTTCAATGCATTTATGTGCAAAATTCAAATTTGAACTACATGCACATGCTCTACTGCATATAAATTGGTTGAAAAATCAAATATGTGTCCATGGGTGCATGCTTAGGTCCCATGCAAGAAATGGGAATGAATTTGAAACACCAGGGCACCGTTGATTGCCGGCAAAACATTGAGATGCCTGGTTTTTAAATTCTAGTAAATCCAAAATTATGTTAACCATTCACGTGATGCCACATGTCTTGGTTTTAATGGCTCTAGGAGGTGTTGTGCGGAAAGCTGCTTGACCTTGACTGAACAGGAGGCGTGCGAGCGCCGTCCGGTGCGTAGGCTGACCGAGAGGCGTGCAAGCTGTCCTCGAGTGTGCAGGCTCACCGGGAAGCGTGCGGGCTTTACGCTGGGCAGGCTCACTGGGAAGCGAGCCCTTTGACTTCCATGGCCGCCCGCCTTGCTCGCATCCTCTCCATTAATGGCGCCCAAGCCGTAGTTTAATTCGCTTTTTAAATATCAAACACTCATCGCAAACGTTTTAGTTAGAACACTCATATGCAAACCGACAGCTACCCAGGAAGCCAAGAGAAAATGTGCCGAGCAGGATTTCTGCAGCTCTTGATCGCAAATGTTTAGATAGAACACATGTAGGCAAAGTGAGAGCAGCACAGGATTTGTGCATCCCTTCAACGCAAACGGTTGTTTTGGATAACCCGTGTGCAACCACGTACAAACAATTTGCTAAGATTTGTCAATCCTTGTAACACTGCTATTTGTCAAAATTCAGTAATGAAGCATAGATTTCATTCATAGATTAAGCAGTCGTTCTTAATTTATACAAATAGTTCAACTCGACAGCTGAACCGACCAAATTTTTCCCCAATTGTTGCCAACCACGTACTGAAATAGCTAGTTCAACTATATATACTAGCTAATTTTAAGTATGTTGTACAGTTCCACCACATCTATAGTTAGATGAACTGAACAAAATAGCCCCTAAATACTACTACTACGACGGAGGGGCTTTGTACTACTTCTGGTTGCCTCTCCTCTACCGAGTGCGCTCAGTAAGAGGTGGAGGGGGAGGAGCCTACCGACAAGCTGGGCAACCGTAATGCGGTGCCTACCGCTAATGCAGCTTCAGCGATGCTCACCTCGAACGCCCTCTGCCGCTTCAGATAACCCCTCTCGAAGCGGTGGTTCTCCTCGTAGATCTACTGATTCTTCGCCTCTGAGGCGGCATGTGTCGCGGCCATGGCGGCGATAAGACTCTTTGCGTGCTCGATGAGGCGCTCCTCTTCCTCCCGCAGGAACCCGGTGTAGCACGCAAGGTCGCCGATGCACGTGTGGGCATCCACCTCCGCATCGCGCCTTCGGGCGGCGGTGGTGGAGCGGGTGATGACCTCGGCGGTCGACGATGGGCTGGCGGCCACGGCTGCCGACGACGGGATGGCGGCCACGACCACCACCTCCCGCCTGCGGGCCGCTGTGGCGGAGCGGGTGATGGCCATAGTGGCCGGTAGTGGGGTGGCGGCCACGACGGTCACCTCTCGCCTTCGGGACGCGGCGGCGGAGCGGGCGATGGCCCTGGCTTTCGACGGTGGTGTGGCAGCAACGACGGCCGGCAATAGCTGCCTACAGGCACCGACGGCTGAGCGTGTGGTGGGTGTTCTGTGCACACCCAACAGGGACGCCACGCGCCCTACACTACGCTGGGGACTGCGCCGCCACGGTGTAGCCTCCCAGCTGGAGCTGTCCTCTGATGACAACGGAGTGGCTGAGCAACGATGACGGACTGGTGCCATTGGCGATTGTGGGAGAAGTAGACGAGATAAGCTACAGGGATGGAGGGGAAAATGCGACGCAGGACTCGCCGGCCGTGAGGGTTTTTAAAGCAGGCTGAAGACTACTTCAGATTATAGGGCGGGCTTTTCTACCCATTGACAGGGACCGATCACTGTGTTTGACCGTTCTTGGTATTCAGACCTTGGACTTTTTCGCTAGGAGCTGATCCATTCTTTAAAGCATTGGGATTTTGGGGGATTTCACCGAGTCGGGCGGGAAGCTTGCGCGGGAACCTGCGAGGTTGCGCGGGAACGGGCTCACCGACGATTCATTGGCGCCACTGTTTGGAAAAAAGAACGCCCCCGCGCGCTGCGCAAGCTTGCGCTGTAAGCCGTCTGCGACAGCGGGGTGAAAAGACGTGCGAGAGGAGGACGAAAGGCCACATACACATACAGTTAATAAAAAAACATTTGTGATTTAATTACCTACTATACCACCGTCCTGGTTTATAAGTATGATTTAACTAATAAAATACGAATGCATGTCGCCAAAGATTATATAGTTGGATTTGTATTTGAACATAGTTTCCAATTATATAATTTTTAAAACATGCATTAACATTTTGTTGGTTAAATTTGAGGGCAAAGTATGGCACGGAATATAAAGGAGACTATAGACTAGACGGAGGTGGTACCACACAGCCGCTCTCTACACAACGATGCAACTGTCGGCCGCTTGTCGGCGACCACTTCCTGCGTGTTCAACTGCTCTATGCGTGTGGTTGCTTGCGGTTCAGGCGGTCGCGGCACGCTCTGCTCACGTCCCGCTGCGTGCGCTCTGCTCTCGCGTCCCTCCGGGTGCTCGGCGCACGATCACACACGTTCATGTGCAAGAGGTTGCGCCGGGTGCGGCGCGACGATGCAGTTACTCGCTGCAAAAACTGCCATGCGGATGCGCCGACAATCCACGCCTCCCGGCCCCCTTTTATTCCTGCGGCCATTTACCTTCATCTCTCGTCTCACATGACACAATAAGCACACCCACGAGGACACATACAGAGAGGACATCCAGCGGTTCCAATGGCGCTCCCCGTGGCTCCAATGGCGCTCCCAGCGGCCGACGACGACAACGGCGGGCAGTTCACCACGCATCACACAGTGGACACCCACATGAGGGGGAAGCCCTGATACGTCTCCGTCGTATCTACTTTTCCAAACACTTTTGCCCTTGTTTTGGACTCTAACTTGCATGATTTGAATGGAACTAACCCGGACTGACGTTGTTTTCAGCAGAATTGCCATGGTGTTATTTATGTGCAGAAACAAAAGTTCTCGGAATGACCTGAAACTTCACGGAAAATCTTTTCGGAAATAATAAAAAATCCTTGCAAAAGATGAATACCAGGGGGCCCACACCCTAGCCATGAGGGTGGGGGGCGCGCCCCCTACCTCGTGGGCCCCCTGGAGCTCCTCCGACCTCGACTCCAACTCTATATATTTGCTTTCGAGGAGAAAAAAATAAGGGAGAAGGATTCATCGGGTTTTACAATACGGTGCCGCCGCCAAGCCCTAAAACCTCTCGGGAGGGCTGAATTGGAGTCCGTTCGGGGCTCAGAAGAGGGGAATCCATCGCCATCGTCATCATCAACCATCCTCCGTCACCAATTTCATGATGCTCACCACCGTGCATGAGTAATTCCATCGTAGGCTTGCTGGACGGTGATGGGTTGGATGAGATTTATCATGTAATCGAGTTAGTTTTGTTAGGGTTTGATCCCTAGTATCCACTATGTTCTGAGATTGATGTTGCTATGACTTTGCTATGCTTAATGCTTGTCACTAGGGCTCGAGTGCCATGATTTCAGATCTAAACCTATTATGTTTTCATCAATATATGAGACTTCTTGATCCTATCTTGCAAGTCTGTAGTCACCTATTATGTGTTATGATCCGTTAACCCCAAAGTGACAATAATCGGGATGCTTACCGGTGATGACCGTAGTTTGAGGAATTCATGTATTCACTATGTGTTAATGCTTTGGTCCGGTACTCTATTAAAAGGAGGCCTTAATATCCCTTAGTTTCCGCTAGGACCCCACTGCCATGGGAGGGTAGGACAAAATATGTCATGCAAGTTCTTTTCCATAAGCACGTATGACTATATTAAGAATACATGCCTACATTACATTGATGAATTGGAGCTAGTTCTGTGTCACCCTAGGTTATGACTGTAACATGATGAACCGCATCCGGCATAATTCTCTATCACCGATCCATTGCCTACGAGCTTTCCATATATGAAGCATAGCTCTATTCTTTGAGTCACTTGGGATTTATATCTTCTTATCATTATGAAGAACTTGAGAGATCTAAAAACCAAGATTTATCCGTCAACTACGAGGGGAGGTAAGGAACTGCCATCTAGCTCTGCACTTGATTCACCTTCTGTTTTGAGTAAGCTTGTGACACATAAACCTGCTTCTGCTATTTGTTCTGATATGTCACATGTTATTGATGATGCCACTTCTGTTATGCATGATACTTATGATGAAACTACATCTATGCTTGATACTACTGTGCCACTTGGTGAATTTCTTGATGAACAACTTGCTAGGGTTAGAGAGAATGAAAATATTGAATCTGATAATATTGATGAAAGTGATGATGAAGACTCTCCCTCTAATGAATATGAATCACCTGTTATTCCTGAGGGTTATGTTTTTGAAAAAGAAGCTGCTCTAGCTATTTTAGCTTGCAAAGATAGATACGAACTCAAGAGGTTATTAGCTAAATGGAAGCAGCAATCTCTTAATGCTAGAATGAAAGCAGACCCTACTTTTGCTACTTCACCTATCTGTGTTACTGATAAGGATTATGAATTCTCTGTTGATCCTGATATAATTACTTTGGTTGAATCTAATCCTTTTCATGGCTATGAATCTGAAACTGTTGTGGCACATCTTACTAAATTAAATGATATAGCCACCATGTTCACTAATGATGAGAGAACTTGTTACTTTTATATCCTTAAAATATTTCCGTTCTCATTAAAGGGTGATGCTAAGATATGGTTTAATTCTCTGGATCCTGGTTGTGTGCGTAGTCCCCAGGATATGATTTATTACTTCTCTGCTAAATATTTCCCTGCTCATAAGAAACAAGCTGCCTTAAGGGATATATATAATTTTGTGGAAATTGAAGAAAAGAGTCATCCACAAGCTTGGGGGAGGCTTCTCAAGTTACTTAATGCTTTGCCTGATTATCCTCTTAAGAAAAATGAAATACTTGATATCTTTTATAATGGACTAACCGATGCTTCTAGAGATTACCTGGATAGTTGTGCCGGTTCTGTTTTCAGGGAAATAACACCGGATGAAGCTGAAATTCTATTGAATAATATGTTGACAAATGAAAATAACTGGGCACTTCCTGAGCCTATTCCTAAACCAACTCCGAAGAAAAGAGGTGTTCTATTTCTCAGTCCTGAAGATATGCAAGAGGCAAAGAAATCTATGAAAGAAAAAGGTATTAAAGCTGAAGATGTTAAGAATTTACCTCCTATTGAAGAAATACATGGTCTTAATTTACCGCCTGTTGAAGAAATATATGATCTTAATCCTTCACCTATTGAAGAAACTCATGGTCTTGATAACCTGACATAGGTAGTAAAGGTAAATTCTCTCTATAGATATGATAAAGCTGAAATCCCATTTACTAAGTTTGCTAGCCCATGCTTAGATGAGTTTGATAAATTTATGGTTAAGCAAGAAGACTTCAATGCTTATTTTGGTAGACAATTGAAATACAATTCAAATATGCTTGAACACTTGGGTGATTATATGGCTAATGTCAAAGGTGAACTTAAACTTATTAGTAAACATGCTTCTATGGTTACCACTCAAGTAGAACAAGTACCTAAGGCTCAAAATGATTTGCCCAATGAATTGAATAGTAAGAATAATGATTATGCTGTTAGAGTGGCTACTAGAACTAGTAAAATGACTCAGGAACCTTTGTATCCTGAAGGCCACCCTAAGAGAATTGAGCAAGATTCTCGGAGAAATAATATAGATGCACCTAATCCTTCTAAAAGGAAGAAAAAGAAACATGATAAGACTTTGGATGCTTCTAGTGAACCTATTGTTGATACACCTGAGAATCCAAATGATATTTCTATTTCTGATGCTGAAACACAATCTGGTAATGAACTTGAAACTAGTGATAATGCTAATGATAATGCTCATGTTGATGCTCAACCTAGCAATGATAATGATATAGAAATTGAACCTCCTGTTGATCTTGATAACCCACAAACAAAGAATCAACGTTATGATAAGAAAGACTTTGTTGCTAGGAAACATGGTAAAGAAAGAGAACCATGGGTTCAGAAACCCATGCCTTTTCCTCCCAAACCATCCAAGAAAAAGGATGATGAGGATTTTGAGCGCTTTGCTGAAATGATTAGACCTATCTTTTTGCGTATGTGATTAACTAATATGCTTAAAATGAATCCTTATGATAAGTATATGAAAAAAATTGTTACAAATAAGAGAAAGATACCGGAAGCTGAAATTTCCACCATGCTTGCTAATTATACTTTTAAGGGTGGAATACCAAAGAAACTTGGAGATCCAGGAGTACCCACTATACCATGCTCCATTAAAAGAAACTATGTTAAAACTGCTTTATGTGATCTTGGAGCCGGTGTTAGTGTTATGCCTCTCTCTTTATATCGTAGACTTGATTTGAATAAGTTGACACCTACTGAAATATCTTTGCAAATGGCTGAGAAATCAACTGCTATACCTGTCGGTATTTGTGAGGATGTGCCTGTTGTAGTTGCAAATTACTATTTTAACGGACTTTGTTATTCTTGATATTCCCGAGGACGATAGTATGTCTATTTTTCTTGGAAGACCCTTTTTGAATACTACAGGGGCTGTTATTGATTGCACTAAAGGCAATGTCACTTTTCATGTTAATGGTAATGAGCATACGGTACACTTTCCGAGGAAACAACCTCAAGTTCATAGTATCAACTCTATTGGAAAAAATCCATCGATTATATTTGGAGGTTTTGAATTTCCTCTTCCTACTGTCAAGAAGAAATATGATATTCTTATTATTTGGGATGTGCACATCCCCGTTGAGGTAACATAGTGTTATTCGAAATTTCTCCGGTTACATGTTATTCGGAATGAGTTCGTTAACAAGACTTGATCAACCTTGTTAGTGGATTCCTTTTGATAAGTATGAGATGGATGAAACTTGAAGGCACAACCTTCTGTACCCTCCTTTTACTTTCTATTATTTGTATTAAATAAAATAAAAATAGTATTTCTCTGTCTATTATCTAAATTATCCGTGCAATATAAAAATACCCCAAAAAATAAAAGTTCTCCAAATGCCCTGAAATTTAAATATGATTTTTTCTGGAATATTTGAGAATATTTGGCACTAAGAACACAGCAGGACGGGCATCCACCTAGCCACGAGGGTGGAGGGCGCGCCCTACCCCCTAGGCGCGCCCCCCTGCCTCGTGGGCCCACGGTGGCCCTCCTCCACTTATTCCTGCACCCACACACTTCTTCTTCCTCCCACAAGCACGAATATCCAACTCAAGCACGAGTTCTAGCTCATTTTGCTGCGATTTTCGATCTCCTTGCTCAAATCACCTCTCACAAAACTGCTTGGGGAGATTGTTCCTTGGTATGTGACTCCTCCATTGGTCCAATTAGTTTTTGTTCTAGTGCTTTATTCATTGCAAATTTGTGCTGCTTAGGTGACCCTGTTCTTGATCTTGCATGTCAAATTTATATGGTCAAAAGTAGTTCTAATGCATGATATAGGCTCTAGGCACTTGTAGGAGTTGTTGCTATCAATTTTGTTGAGCTTGGTTCACTTTTGTTTGAGGTTACTAAAAAATTAAGAATTTTTCAGAAAATAATGAAGAGATTTTTGAGGGGCTCATCGAGCCAAAGCTCAAAGGAAAAGCAAAATGAAAAAGCAGAGAAGCCCAAGTATAATCTGCCTCGCACCGCGGAGGTTCGGCCGTGTGAATGGCCTTCCGATGATTTCTTGAGAGCAGCCAGGATTTATGATGATTTTTATGAATTGGCTGAGAATGCAGGCCTCACTGCCTTCCTCCACGACCAACGCGCACAGTATCTCTTACTCACCAATATCTTTGTGCAAAACTTTCATTTCCATGCTAGGAGCTCACCACCTACGGTGGAATTTTATTTATATGATGAGCATAAAGAGATGTCATTTTATGATTTTTGTTGGGTTTTGTCGTGGAATTGTCACGGCAGATGTCCTTTTAGTGAACCGCCATCTTCATGCCTTGGTCTTGGGCTTCTGATGAACCTCTATTTGCGTAACCTGGCTCCTCCTGGATGGCTTACACAAATAGTCATATCCCCAACAGGTTTGTTTGATCCCTTTCGAGGGCACAATAGAGGAACCACATCGCGGCGATGTGGATGGGTTTATTGATACCATCATTGTAGGGGAAATGAGGAAGGTTTCCGATGCATGAATCACTAGCATACATTTTCCTGTTTTACGCTACTTTGCAATATTTGCTAGTCGTTGCTTAATTGGTCGCGGAAACTATGGAAACCTTAGTGTTCCTGATATTATTATTTTGTTCCATGGTTTATTCTCTGACAACTCTGTTAGTATGGGCGGTATTATTGCTAAATGGTTAAGTCTTAACCGTACAAAGGGCCCCATCTTTGGAGCCATCTATGCTTCACGTCTAGCTGCACATTTTAACATACCTATTAGGCATTATGAGAAGGAAGAAAAATTGTTGCCCACTGTTTATCTAGATTATAAAAGTATGGTGGCACACCATTTTATTGTTAAGAATAGGGAAGGGGAGCTTAAATACAAATTGTTCTTTCATAAACATCATCCTGAGACTATTACCTTGCCTGCTCCTTCCTTGTTTGATTTATCTGCAGGCTAGTACCTTGTTCCGTTAGAGGCTATTCACGCCTACCGGAACCCTACATCAGCCACAGAGCCAGAGTTGGAACCACAAGTTGATCCTCCACGACAGTCTAATTACCATTGGGATCCGGAGATGATTGCCAACCAGTGGCAATCAGAGTCTTCTTCATCGCAGTACGACCCCAACTGACTGAGATGAGAAAAGCTGGTATGAACTCGACCTCTCTTGTTTTTGTAAATATGATTAGTTCATCGTTCCTGATTCAGCCTATTATGAATAAACATGTTTGCAATGACAACTAGAGATCGTAGTTTCTTGTGCCATGCTTGATTAGCTAGGAGCTTATAATGGTTTACCTTGCATGCCAACATGCTATTAAAATGGTTGTGATGTGGTATGATAGGTTGGTATCCTCCTCTGAATGATTTAAGTGACTTGACTTGGCGCATGTTCACGCATGTAGTTGAAACAAAATCAACATAGCCTTCACGATATTTATGTTCATGGTGGATTATATCCTACTCATGCTTGCATTCGGTGTTGATTAATTTTAATGCATGTTCATGATTGTTGTCGCTCTCTAGCTGGTCGCTTCCCAGTCTTTTGCTAGCCTTCACCTATACTGAGCGGGAATACTGCTTGTGCATCCAACTCCATAAACCCCAAAGTTATTCCATATGAGTCCACCATACCTACCTATATACGCTATCTACATGCCGTTCCAAGTAAATTTATATGTGCCAAACTCTAAACCTTCAAATAAATATCCTGTTTTGTATGCTCGAATAGCTCATGTATCAACTAGGGCTGTCTGTATCTTCCATGTTAGGCAGGTTATTCTCGAGAGGAGTGGACTCCGCTCCTCACTCACGAGAAAGTGGCTGGTCACTGGGATGCCCAAACCCATGCTTTATGCAAATCAAATCAAAATAATTGCAAACAAAACCCCCTGGGACTCTTGATAGTTGGAGGCACTCGTTGTTTCGAGCAAGCCATGGATTGATGCTTGTTGGTGGAGGGGGAGTATAAACTTTACCATTCTGTTTGGGAACCACCTATAATGTGTGTAGCATGGAAGATATCGCCATCTCTTGGTTGTTATGTTGACAATGAAAGTATACCGCTCAAAATATTATTCACCTCTATTTCAAAACCGAGCTCTGGCACCTCTACAAATCCCTGCTTCCCTCTGCGAAGGGCCTATCTATTTACTTTCATGTTGAGTCATCATCCTCTTATTAAAAAGCACCAGTTGGAGAGCACCTCTGTTGTCGTGGAATTGTCACGGCAGATGTCCTTAGTGTCAGGACTTAGTCATGAGGCCAACGCATCTATGTGGTAGCTTGAGAGGGGTTGAGCGGGACGAGAGACGCGATGTTTTACCCAGGTTCGGCCCCTCACGGTGGAGGTAAAAGCCTACATTCTGCTTCATTGATATTCATGATGATGATCACGGTTACAAAAGTGCTCTATCTCGAGAGCTATTGTCTAAACCTAACTTGTCCAACTTGTGAAAATTGTGGATCTTTTCCCTTTTGGGGAGCCCTGCCCCTCCTTATATATGTTGGAGGGGTGGGTTACATGTAGAGTCCTATTAGGATTAGGACTAGTCTATCTCTAATACAAACCAGATACAAGTCCAGGTCTTAACTCCTTGTAAGATAAACATTCCTCATGCCTTTCCTCTTAAACCGGCCCACCATTAAACGTGAACCGGCCTTCTGGGCCTTGGGCCTTGTCATCCGTCTGTCCCGCATGCCGGATCACCAGTGAGTCATAATGACTAGGTGGGTTGCTTGTAAACCGCCAGGTCAGGGCGGGTCGCCAGTAACTCGCCAAGTGTCAGCGGGGTCTTCAGATAAACCGCCAAGTCCTGGCCGGGTTAACTTCCGGCCGGTTTACGCCGCGGGGTATATCCCCGACATTAGCCCCCAGTTTAATTTGGATTTATCCATGTTAAACCGATCCTGTAAAACAAACACAAGAACAAACTTGGCAGATTATGCTCTGGGTTAAGAATTCTTGTAAGCCGGCACCTGATCATCCTTAATTCCTTGTCATTTCCTTCTTCTAGAAAATCCAGGCCAATAAGCCAGCTTCATACTCAATTTGCTGTCATTGGTCTCTCACAGAGAAATATTGTGAAGAATAATCCACTTGAGTCGGCTTCCAAAGCGCCGGTTTAAGAAATATGGGTCTTGAAATACTTATCTGATATTCAACCGGTTTGAAGATGAAAAACTTGCCGGTTTAATATTACCAAAATGGCCGGTTTATAAATATTGATGGCACCGGGTCATAATTGTTGTCGACACCGGGTCATGTAATTGATCTTCCCGATTTGCTCAAAACTGATAAAATGAAGATGTTCCTCCTTTATATGCATAATACCTGTAGCCCCCAAGTCTTAAGAGGAAAACATAGTGATAACTTAAGACTTGCTCCAATAAGTGTTTCAACCTTGAAGAAATCCGGTTTGTTCATCTCAATCATATAAACTGAATACTCCATATATGTAGCCCCCAAGTGTCGGGTTGTCATGCTTGCAGCAAACTGGGACTTGTAATTGCTTATAAAAACTTCAATCAGTGTAACCCCCAAGGGCCGGGTCATTATGAAATAATGAGCAGGGACTTTGTAAATATAATCATGTAGATTTTAGCAGTGATGTGTAGCCCCCAAGGGCCGGCTTAGTAAGATAATACTGAACCGGGACTTGATATATACTTCGATGAAAATAACATCTTATAATGTAGCTTCCATCGTAGGGCTTGAACCCACGTCCACAAGGTTAAGAGCTTTGTTCTTTACCAACTGAGTAATGGATCCTTCAATATTATGGACGAAAACTTATGTACCTTGAATTGTTGACAGGAGCAATTGGTAGCCCCCGAGGGCCAGCTCATTATAATATGATGAGTCGGGTCTTCAATAAGACTAGTAAAAATGACTTTGCATTAGCCCCCAAGTGTCATGGTGCATGCTTGCAGCGACATGAGACTTGCATATTTGATATAACCTTCAGTTGAATAATGTAGCCCCCAAGTGTCATGGTGCATGCTTGCGGCGACATGAGACTTGCATATTTGATATAACCTTCAGTTGAATAATGTAGCCCCCAAGTGCCGGGTCGTGAGCCTGCAGCGACTCAGGACTATTCCTTCAATTGTAAAATAAACCATATGCATTGATAATATAATAGCCATTGCGCTAAAGCGACTTTGAAAACCTCAATAATACCGGTTATTAATAACCATAATAAAATCCAGCCATGTTGGCTATTCAAGATAACATAATCCGGTATGAAAACCTTATTCATTCAACGTCATAATGAAAATTCAGCCAAACTTGGCTATTTGAATAATATAACCAATGATTTATAAGCGCATGATTCCAATGGCGCAATCCAAATATATATATATTGGCGACTTATAGTCCAAAGCCAGGCCGGTTTAACAAACCTGTTTCTGCATACAACAAGTTTAAAGTGTCCTGGCGGTTTACTGCCGAACGGGTCATAATGCCCAACATATAACCCGGGTTTATAACCAAGGCTGTACTTAAAAATAATCAAATATGAAATATATCATACCTGTGACATTGAATCACATTGTTGGTTGTACCAACTTTTTGTAGTAAGGGTGATAATCCCAATCTTGAGTACTGATAACTCCTTCCATATTGTTCCGGTTTATGATAAAACCGTACCGGGTTGTGATAAACACCGGATTAACCACATATAATACTGGTGACTCGTAGTCAAACCAGACCAGGCTGTTAGTCTCCGGATTATAACTTGATCGTGTACTGACAACTTGTAATTGAAAGCCGAGCCGGGTTGATAAACACTGGTTTACTCCATAATAGGATGGTAACAGAAAATCAAACCGGGCAGATAGTCTCCGGATTAAGATTTGACTATGTTCCATCAATTTGTAATTGACAATTTGAACCGGTTTAAAACTTTGTCGGTTTAAAAACGCAACAAAAAGAAAGAAATATCTATCAAAGAAAATTGTGTAGCAAAGGCAATGATAAAACCATTTGCAAAAAGAGGCTTATCTGAGCCGATCAGATGGCGTTACCATGGTTGGACACGACCAAGCTCCCGATAGGTGTAGCTATGGTTCAAGTCAGCCAGGTCCCCAAATGAAACCGTGACATTTATGCCGATCAAGAGGCATGGCAATGGTTCGGGTTCGACCAAGCCCCCAAGTGATTCTGTGGCCTTAGGCCGATCAAGAGGCGTGACCGGTTCAGACGTGACCAAGTCCCCAAGTGATCTAGTGGCTCTCGCCTATCAAGAGGTATTGCATTGGTTCGGACACGACCAAGCCCCCAAGTGATATAACATGATGCTTTTGAAAAGCTAACTCAAGGGGTAAACCGGAGGCCGCTTTAGAACCACTCCGTGTAACCACACATGATGTAAAAGAACAGAGACCCCGCTTTATGAAGCAGAAGCCCCCATGTGATCAATAATATGTCAGGCCAGTAAGGCGGGATACCCATGTTTGAACCGCACATCATGGCAGTAAGTCCTCTTCGGCAACTTTTAACTTTTTGCAAGAGATAAATTCTTCTTGAACCGGGATTTTGAACCGGATATTGAGAGCTTCAAAGCTTTATGGGAGACATCTTTCCCTTGAACTGGATTTTAAACCGGAATCTTCATTTTCAACCGGAAAATTTTCTGACGGCCTTTAAACTCAAACTTGCAAGAAATTAATTCCTTTTTGAACCGGACATTGTTAAACCGGATTTGAGCGCTTCAGAGCTTTGTGGGAGAACAGATTTCCCTTGAGCCAGATTTTAAACCGGAATCCTTTCTGATGACCCGGATCTTCTTCATTGAGCCGGGATTTTGTAACTATCATATACTTTCTAAGCCGGAAATTTTCTGACGGCCTTTAAACTTTCATCAATATAACAGTAGCCTCCGGGACCGGGTTATCCTTCCCTCCATCGTCCTGGGGTTCTTAAATTTGCTGAAACTGGCAAGATTAGCTGAGTCATGTCATCGTAGCCCCCGAGTCTCAAAGGTGACTCGAGGAGTTGGCTTGAGACTCTCCATATTTGACCGTGATATAAACCGGCATAACTTGTATATCATTGGGGTTGATAGCACGATGTGAATCCATAGAAGGTTGAGGTGACTGCGGCGGTTTGCAAATGATCCCATATGAGCCATATCAGCAACTCAGCCAATAGTGTCTTCCAACTGGCGATTTGAAGTTAACCAAAACTGTAGTGGCGGCGACTTGTGCGCCTGCCCATTGAACCATCCAGTGCAAACGGCGGTTTGATGATAATTTGTCTCCAATTTGAAAGAAAACCGGGCTACCCAAACTGTGACTTGCTCATACCCAATAAACAGCTCATGCAGACGGGTGCGGCATTGTAAACCAGGCCGCGAGAGACGGACGACAAATGCGACCGCAACATCAGAGGCATCTCGGATAGATGAATCGGCCGTGGCATTGTAAACCGGTGCGGACGGGGAAGATCGGCACCGGTGTCGTAAACCGGCACGGACGGGCGGGTTAATCGCAGGCTGGTCCCGGCAAGCTGATGTAAACCCACGTATAGACCATGTTTACAATGAATAATTATCCTGTATATCAAAAAATACAGCCCAAAGTAATTGTTCTTTTGACAAAAAACAATACGTTTCATAAATGGATTTAGATAGATGTCACCTGATACGTTAGGCCGGAATTTATCCGCCGCTGTGAAGCTAAAATCAACCATGGATAAGTCACCCGCAGGAGCAAACGGATGAACCGGCCACGACGTTGTAAGCCGGTGCGAACGGGCGAGTTGGCCGTGGCGTGGTAAGCCGGTGCGGACGGACGAGTTGGCCCCGACGCTGATGAAGCGGGGGACGGCGACTTGCCCATGTAGCCATCCAGCAGCATGGCACGGACCAACCCTAGTGCAATAATCTTAGCGCGCCCCTTTGCGACACCATTGTAACAAATAATGGTTCTGCCCAAAAATAGCAAAGACCAGAGTAATTGTTCTTGGAGAAACATTATTTATGCAAATAAAATATGTAGGAAGGATAGCACCTTGTAATATTATGCAGTGCCGGTAGGCTGGCTTGTCGCGGGCACCACGAGGCACACAGTACGCCGTGCTCCCGTTAGTCTCCATGATTTGATTGATCTGACTCCGAATCACTGATCCGCCTTGCAACAGCGCACTGCTCCTGGACCGCGGCGGCACCCACGGGTCGATGATAGTGGGGTCAACGGAAGCAGAGGCGACCCAGCGTGCGCCAGTTCAACGCACAGTAGCGGCGACAGTAGGACCCTAGCCGGCTTACAGCGAAGGTGAGACCGCTCACGACGAGGGCGATTTGACGCAGCGGACGGACTTTGATAGTGGTGTCTCTCTGAACAATAGTGGTGGATATGCATGGCACCCACGGGTCGATGATAGTGGGGTCAACGGAAGCAGAGGCGACCCAGCGTGCGCCGGTTCAATGCACAGCAGCAGCGACAGTAGGACCCTGGCCGGCTTACAGCGAAGGTGAGACCGCTCACGACGAGGGCGATTTGACGCAGCGGACGGACTTTGACAGTGGTGTCTCTCTGAACAGTAGTGGTGGATTTGCATTCATTACTGTTAGTTTACATTGAGTATGACTTGACTGGATCTCTTTTACCATGAATTACAATGTCTAGTTAGTCCTTGATCCTTAAAGGTGCTCTACAATTATGTTTTGCGGTCTCAGAAAGGGCTAGCGAGATACCATCTTGTTATATCATATTATGATTGTTTTGAGAAAGTGTTGTCATCCGAGATTTATTATTATTGCTCGCTAGTTGATTATGCCATTGATATGAGTAAACATGAGACCTATGCGTTATTGTGAATATGGTTAGTTCATAATCTTTGCTGAAAACTTGAATGCTGGCTTTACATATTTACAACAACAAGAGCAAACAGAGTTTGTAAAAGTTTTTCTTTATCACTTTCAGTTTGTCAACTGAATTGCTTGAGGACAAGCAAAGGTTTAAGCTTGGGGGAGTTGATATGTCTCTGTCGTATCTACTTTTCCAAACACTTTTGCCCTTGTTTTGGACTCTAACTTGCATGATTTGAATGGAACTAACCTGGACTGACGCTGTTTTCAGCAGAATTGCCATGGTGTTATTTATGTGCAGAAACAAAAGTTCTCGGAATGACCTGAAACTTCACGGAACATCTTTTCGGAAATAATAAAAAATCCTTGCAAAAGATGAATACCAGGGGGCCCACACCCTGGCCACGAGGGTGGGGGCGCGCCCCCTACCTCATGGGCCCCCTGGAGCTCCTCCGACCTCGACTCCAACTCTATATATTTGCTTTCGAGGAGAAAAAAATAAGGGAGAAGGATTCATCGCATTTTATGATACGAAGCCGCCACCAAGCCCTAAAACCTCTCAGGAGGGCTGATCTGGAGTCCATTCGCGGCTCTGAAGAGGGGAATCTGTCACCATTGTCATCATCAACCATCCTCCATCACCAATTTCATGATGCTCACCATCGTGCGTGAGTAATTCCATCATAGGCTTGCTGGACGGTGATGGGTTGGATTAGATTTATCATGTAATTGAGTTAGTTTTGTTAGGGTTTGATCCCTAGTATCCACTATGTTCTGAGATTGATGTTGCTATGACTTTGCTATGCTTAATGCTTGTCACTAGGGCCCGAGTGCCATGATTTCAAATCTGAACCTATTATGTTTTCATCAATATATGAGAGTTCTTGATCCTATATTGCAAGTCTGTAGTCACCTATTATGTGTTATGATCCGTTAACCCCGAAGTGACAATAATCGGGATACTTACCGGTGATGACCGTAGTTTGAGGAATTCATGTATTCACTATGTGTTAATGCTTTGGTCCGGTACTCTATTAAAAGGAGGCCTTAATATCCCTTAGTTTCCGCTAGGACCCTGCTGCCATGGGAGGGTAGAACAAAAGATGTCATGCAAGTTCTTTTCCATAAGCACGTATGACTATATTCGGAATACATGCCTACATTACATTGATGAATTGGAGCTAGTTCTGTGTCACCCTAGGTTATGACTATTACATGATGAACCGCATCCGGCATAATTCTCTATCACCGATCCATTGCCTACGAGCTTTCCATATATTGTTCTTCGCCTATTTACTTTTCCGTTGCTATTGCTATCATCACCACAAAATACGAAAAACATTACTTTTGCTACCGTTACCCTTTGCTATCGTTACCACTACTATCATATAACTTTTCTACTAAATACTTTGTTGCAGATATTAAGTTTCCAGGTTTGGTTGAATTGACAACTCAGCTGCTAATACTTGAGAATATTCTTTGGCTCCCCTTGTGTTGAATCAATAAAGTTGGGTTGAATACTCTACCCTCGAAAACTGTTGCAATCCCCTATACTTGTGGGTTATCAAGCCCCTCTCGGTGGTGTACACGAATGATCCGGTCTCGGTGGAGAGCTCCATGCAAACTATGGAGCAGTTCCTTGCCGAGGACAAGTACCGAGTGGTCGGCCTCGACCTCGAGTACACCATCGGTCATGCCGGGCACGATCAGAAGGTTGCTGTCACCCAGTTGTGCGTGCGACATGACGTCCTCGTCTACCACTTCCACCTTGCCACAAGGCCTTGCGAGCGTTTCTCCAGGTTTATCAAGAGCTCCAACTACAGTTTCGCTACGGTGGACACCACCAACAATCTAAAAGCACTCAAGGTTTCGGACTTGAAATGCCCGAATCTTGTCAACATCCAGCACCACTACAAGGTCTGAGGCGGCGACAAAAGTAAACTGAACTCCCTGGTTGACCTCGCCTCGGCCATCATCGACCACTACTACGCGAAGATGAAGCAAGAGAGCAATACAGACAAGAATGCCTGGCACAGTGTGTGGCATAAGAGACTGGATGAACAACATGTCAAGTACACGGCCATGGACGCGTACACAAGCTACAAGATGTACAGGCGGATCATTGACATGAGGAACTGTCTTCTTCCTGACAAAGACGAGCGATCGAGCCACATAGCAGTGGCGGGAGCGTCACAAGAAGTAGATGACTAGACGATCGTTTCTCCTACTTTAGAATGCATGCAATTGTTTATTGACGTGTGTGTGAATTATTTGTATAGTCACTTATGTAATTGGATATTTATTTCATTTATATATGTATATATACATGTTATTCTACTGTAGATAGAGCAATTCACACGGCTTATTAGCAGTAATCGTTTGTGTTATTATTGGTCTTCGCACACATTTTAGATTACGGACCTGTTTGCCGCGTATCACACACATCTTGTTCTGTTGAACCATTTCCATTGTGTTGCCTAATCACACACAGTTCATCCCAGTGAACAGTATGTTGTATATCGCACACGCCTTCATCTGGCTGCCCGTTTCTTTTGTGCCTCCTCATCCCAAACAGTTAATTGAGCTGAACCGTATGCCCTACATCGCACACGCAACTAAATTCTGAACCGTGTTTGATGCATCTGTCATCACAAACATTTTGCACCTTTTTGACGGTTTTTTACACCACCATTTGCGATTATGGCATCGCACACAGTTTCGTCGAAGGGTCTCTGATTGTAGTGTCGCATTTGGACCATCCTGCAGTAGTGTATCCTAGAGTTCATACTAAGATAACATGAAACTATTCTTCCCAATTGATCTAACCAAGAGTTCGTACCAAAATAACACCAAAGCAAATTTAGATTCATAATATTCAATCCAACACAAAGAACTTCAAAGAGTGCCCCAAGATTTCTACCGGGGAAACAAAGAAAAGAACGTGCATCAACCCCTTATGTATAGATTACCCCAATGTCACCTCGAGAATCCGTGAGTTGAGTGCCAAAACATATATCAAGTGAATCAATACTATACCCCATTATCACCACGAGTATTCAATTGCAAGACATATATCAAGTGTTCTCAAATCCATAAAAGTATTCAATCCGATAACAACGAAATCTCAAAGGGAAAAACTCAATTCATCACAACAAGATAGAGAGGGGAAAACACCATATGATCCGACTATATTAACAAAGCGCGTGATACATCAAGATCGTGACATCTCAAGGACATGAGACAGAGAGATTAAACACATAGCTACTGGTACAAACCCTCAACCCCGAGGGTGGACTACTCCCTCCTCATCGTGGTGGCCGCCGGGATGATGAAGATGGCCACCAGAGATGATTTCCCCCTCCGACAGAGTGCCGGAACGATGTCTAGATTTTCTTTCGGTGGCTACAGAGCCTTGCGGTGGCGGAACTTTTGATCTAGGTTAACCCCAAGGGTTTTTGGAATATTTGGGAATTTATAGAGCGAAGAGGGGGTGCGGGAGGCCACCGAGGTGGGCACAACCCACCGGGGCGTGCCTGGGCCCCCAGGCGCGCCATGGTGGGTTGTGCCACCTCGAGGCATCCCCAGGTGCTTCTCTGGCCCATCCTGGGTGTTCTGGTCCATAAAAAATCTCCAAAAAGTTTCGTGGTGTTTGGACTCCGTTTGATATTGATTTCCTACAATGTAAAAAACAAGCAAAAAACAGCAACTGGCACTGGGCACTGGGTCAATAGGTTAGTCCCAAAAAATGATATAAAGTTGCTATAAAATGATTGTAAAACATCCAAGAATGATAATATAATGGCATGAATACTTCATAAATTATAGATACGTTGGAGACGTATTAGATACCACTGTAGGGGAACGTTGCATGGAAAACAAAAAAATTCTACACACACGCAAGATATATCCATGGAGATGCATAGCTATGAGAGGGGGAGAGCATCTTCATACCCTTGAAGATTGCTAAGCGGAAGCATTTATCAATGTGGTTGATGTAGTCATACACCTTCACGATCCGTCCCAATCAAGTACCGAACGTACGATACCTCCATGTTCAGCATACGTTCAGCTCGATGACATCCTCGCCTTCTTGATGCAGCAAGAGAGGCGAAGTCGTAGATGAGTTCCGGCAGCATGATGGCATGGTGATGGTGGTTGTGAAGAACAATCTCCGCAGGGCTTCTCCAAGCACAACGGAAACTATGATGGAGGATAAACTAGAGGGAGCGGGGTTGCCAGCACACGACTTAGTGAATCTTGATGTGTCTTGGGTGCTAGCCCTGCCCCTCTATTTATATGTTGAGCCCTGGGTCAAAATTTGGAGTAAAAGCCTCCTGAAAGTCGGTTTTTCCCGAAAGGCAAGAGTCCTTCTCGGACTCCAGGACCAGACGCTAGGGTTCCCGGCGTCTGGACCCAGACGCTAGGGTCCCTGGCGTCTGGCCCCTAGCCTCCGCAAAACTTCCTTTCGCACTTTCCAAAAACCTCGTGGGTTTTACCCCTTAGCCCAAATAAAGTTTTCTTGCACCAGAACATTTCAGGAAACATCTGAAACCCCTTCCAGAGACCAAACACTATTATCCCATATATCAATCTTTACCTCCGAACCATTCTGGAGCTTGTCGTTATGTCTATGATCTCATCCGGGACTCCAAACAACATTCGGTCACCAACATACATAACTCATAGAATACTATATCGTCAACGAAAATTTAAGCGTGCGAACCCTACGGGTTCAAAAATGATGGAGACATGACCGAGACGCTTCTCCGGTCAATAACCAATAGCGGGACCTGGATGCCCATATTGGTTCCTACAGATTCTATGAAGCTCTTTATCGGTCGAACCTTTATGAAAACATATGTAATTCCCTTTGTTCGTTGGTATGTTACTTTCCCGAGATTCGATCGTTGGTATCTTCATACCTAGTTCAATCTCATTACCAGCAAGTCTCTTTACTCGTTCCATAATACACCATCTCGTAACTAACTCCGTAGTCACTTTGCTTGCAAGCTTCTTGTGATGTGTATTACCGAGAGGGCCCAGAGATACCTCTCCGATACACGGAGTGACAAATCCTAATCTCGATCCATGCCAACTCAACAGACACCTTCGGAGATACCTATAGAGCATCTTTGTAATCACCCAGTTATGTTGTGACGTTTGATAGCACACAAGGTATTCCTCCGGTATCCGGGAGTTGCATGATCTCATAGTCGAAGGAATATGTATTTGACATTAAGAAAGCAATAGCAATAAACTGAACGATCATATGCTAAGCTAACGGATGGGTCTTGTCCATCACATCATTCTCCTAATGATGTGATCCCGTTATCAAATAACAACTCATGTCTATGATTAGGAAACCTTAACCATCTTTGATCAATGAGCTATTCTAGTAGAGGCTCACTAGGGACACGGTATTTGTTAATGTATCCACACATGTACTTAAGTTTTCAGTTAATACAATACTAGCATGAATAATAAACCTTTATCATGATTAAGGAAATATAATAACAACCATTTCATTATTGCCTCTAGGGCATATTTCCATAAAAAAAGCACTCAAACCTGAATCGTATCCCAAATTGCAAATCCACGTCCAAGTCTAGCCCAAGAGGACAATGATCGAAAGTCGTCGTACTTTCCACCAACAGGAAACAAGATGGGAACAAATACTCTGAAAAGTATTGCTCTTGTCTTCGTCATTGATGATGAGATTAAAACCTCTGAAAAGTATCCAGGGACCCACATGTAGACCCCGCACCTCATGCAGCTCACTGATATGTCTCCGTCGTATCTACTTTTCCTAACGCTTTTCCTCTTGTTTTGGACTCTAATTTGCATGGTTTGAATGAAACTAACCCGGACTGACGTTGTTTTCAGTAGAACTACCATTGTGTTGTTTTTGTGCAGAAATAAAAGTTCTCGGATTGGAACAAAACTATGCGAGGATTTTTTATATAAATAAAGAAAAATACTAGAGCCAAGAACCACCGGAGGGGGGCCCCGGGTGAGCAAAACCAACCAGGGTGCCCCCCCACCAGGCGCGCCTATGTGGGTTATGCCCACCTGGTGGCCCCGCGGAGCCTAGCTTTGACGCTATAAAATCCTATTTTCAGAGGAAAAAATCAAGGAGGAAGAATTATCTCGGTTCGCGATACGAAGCTGTTGTCACCTCCCATTCTTCATCGGGAGGCCAGATCTAGAGTCTGTTTGGAGCTCTGAAGAGAGGAATCTTTGGTCTTCATCATCACCAACCCTCCTCCATCACCAATTCCATGATGCTCTCCACCGGGAGTGAGTAATTCCTTCGTAGGCTCGTTGGTTGGTGAGGAGTTGGATGAGATTCATCATGTAATCGAGTTTGTTTTGTTAGGGCTTGATCCCTAATATCCACTACGTTCTGAGATTGATGTTGTTATGACTTTGCTATGCTTAATGCTTGACACTTTGGGCTCGGGTGCCATGAATAGATCTGAACCGTTTATGTTATCACCATTATATATGTATGTTCTAGATCCGATATTGCAAGTCATACTCACCTACTACGTGTTATGATCCGGCAACCCCGGAGTGACAATAGTCGGGACACTTCCCGGTGATGACCGTAGTTCGAGGAGTTCATGTATTCATTATGTGTTAATGTTTTGTTCTGGTTCTCTATTAAAAGGAGGCCTTAATATCCCTTAGTTTCCAATAGGACCCCGCTGCCATGGGAGGGTAGGACAAAAGATGTCATGAAAGTTCTTTCGGTAAGCACGTATGACTATTTACGGAATACATGCCTACATTATATTTATGAACTAGAGCTAGTGCCGTATCGCCCTAGGTTATGACTGTTTTATGATGAATATCATCCAATGGATTCACCAATCCAATGCCTATGATTTTCCTACATATTGATCTTGCTAAGTTACTACTTCTGCTGTTACTATTGTCACTGCTACAAAACTATTACTATCACTATTACCATTACTGTTCCTGCTGCTACTACTAACAAAACTATCACACTACTTTGCTACTGATCACTTTGCTGCAGATAATTAATCTCCCGGTGTGGTTGAATTAAGAACTCAACTGCTAATACTTGCAAATATTCTTTGGCTCCCCTTGTGTCGAATCAATAAACTTGGGCTGAATACTCTACCCTCGAAAACGGTTGCGGTCCCTTATACTTGTGGGTTATCAAGACCTTTTTCTGGCGCCGTTGCTGGGGAGCATAGCTATATTTGTTGAGTCACTTGGGATTATTATCAAATTATTACTATGAAGAATCTGAAGGACGCTAAGACTAAGATTTTTCCCTCTAAGACGAGGGGAGGTAAGGAACTGCCATCTAGCTCTGCACTTGATTCACCTTCTGTTATAAGTAGACTTGCAACACCACCACATGCTATTAATCTTGATATGTCGCAAGTTATTGATGATTCTACTTCTGCTATGAACGATATTTATGATGATGCTAGTACCTTGCTTGATGATAATGTGCCACTAGGTGAATTTCTTAATGAACAACTTGCTAGAACTAAAGCCTTTGAGAATGCTGAAACTGATGAAGAGCTTGAAACTAAAGATCTTGAAACACATATTAGATCTAGTCCCCCTAGATATGAATTGCCTAAGGTACCGGAAGGTTATGTTATGAATGAGGAGACAACTAGAGACATTCTTGCTTGTATGGATAGAGATGATCTAGAAAAATTATTATGCAAGTATAAAGAAAAGACTTTGAATGCTAAAATGAAATGTGATCCTCAGTTTTCTACTTCACCTATCTTTGTTGATGATAAGGATTATGAATTCTCCGTCGACCTAGAGTTGATTACTTTGGTTGAATCTGATCCTTTCCATGGTTATGAAACTGAAACTGCCGAGGCACATCTTACTAAGTTGAATGACATAGCCACCCTTTTGCTCATGATGAGAAATTTTGCTATTATTATATTCTCAAATTATTTCTGTTCTCATTAAAGGGTGATGCTTAAGCATGGCACAATATTCTTGCTCCTGGTTGTGTGTGTAGTCCCCAGGACATGATTTATTACTTCTCTGGAAAATATTTCCCTGCTCATGAGAAACAAGCTGCCTTACATGAAATATTTAACTTTGTGCAAATTGAAGAAGAGAGTCTCCCACAAGCTTGGAGGAGGCTTCTCCAATTGCTTAATGCTTTGCCGGATCATCCTCTTCCGAAAAATGAAATACTCGATAACTTCTATAATGGACTAACCGATGCTTCTAGGGATTTCCTAGATAGTTGTGCTGGTTGTGTTTTCAGGGAACGAACTATTGGGCAAGCTGAAGAATTATTGAATAACATATTGAAAAATTATGATGGTTGGACTCTTCCTGATCCACCGCCTAAACCCACTCCGAAGAAGAGGGGTATCTTATATCTCAGTCCTGAAGATATGCAAGATGCAAAGAAATCTATGAAGGAAAAAGGTATTAAGGCTGAGGATGTCAAAAATTTACCTCCTATTGAAGAAAAACATGAGCTTTATACACCACCACCACCTAAGGTGGTAGAGGTAAATTCGTTCAATGACACACTACTAGGAAAAGGGCTATAGATGGAATTGACACTAATGGCGCACCAGACATGTGGTGCGCCATTACTATATACTAATGGCGCACCATGTGTTGGTGCACCATTAGTGTCCAAATACTAATGGCGCACCACATCCACGGTGCGCCATTAGTAAAAAAACTTTTTTTAATTTTTTTCAAAACTACTAATGGCGCACCGTGGGAGTGGTGCGCCATTACTAGTTGAACTAGTAATGGCGCACCACTCCCACGGTGCGCCATTAGTGAATTTTTTTTAATTTTTTTTTCAAAACTACTAATGGCACACCGTTGGAGTGGTGCGCCATTACTAGTTGAACTAGTAATGGCGCACCACTCCCACGGTGCGCCATTAGTAACTTGGCCACACCCCCCCCCCCCCCCCCCCCCCCCCCCCCCCCGTGGACCGCCTTTTCAGTTTAAAAAAAACAAAAATGATGGAAATGTCAAAAAAAATAAAAGAAAATAAGTTTCCCATGTGATATGTGGTCTAGTTGTTGTGAAAATTTACAAATATGAATTTCGACTTTATTTGCGAAATCTCTCGAGAATTTGTAAAATGGGCATAACTTTTGCGTACGAACTCGGATGAAAAAGTTTTTTATATGAAAAATCATCTACTCGAAAAGTTACATCCGAATTGAAAGCAGAAGCTTCTATCGTACCCTTTACATGAGGATTCTTCCGCAGAAGAACAACTCATATTCGCCTTGTCACAGGGCGCCGAGCACAACCTGATGACCTATGAGGCGTACGATATCAACGGCTACACATTCTACACCAAGGAGAAGGACATGAAGAGCGATGGTTATCAGAACTCCAGGGTAACAATGGAATCCTACACCGGTAATGACAAGGACAGATACTACGGAAGGATCGAGGAGATCTGGGAGCTGAGCTACGCTGGAGAGAAGGTCTCAATGTTCCGTGTCAGATGGGCCAAGAGCGTCCTAAAAGAAGACCGGTATTTCACCACCATGGTTATACCCGAAGCCAAATCCAAGACCGCGGGCGCAAACATCACCGCGAAAAATGAGCCATGGGTACTGGCTTTCCAAGTGGACCAATGCTTCTTCATTACTGACCCGTCAAAGCCCAGTCGTGTTGTCGTGAGGAGAAGCAAAAGGAAGATCATCGGAATGGATGGAGTAGCCAATGAGCAAGACTTCGACAAGTACGGCGACCCGAAGATCGAACATGACGACGACGATGAAGTAGAAACATACACCACAAGAAGAAGCAGGACCACCCTACCTAAAGGATGTCCGTTCCATAGAAGAACTACATTTGCGAAAAAGAAGGGTAAGAAGATTATGAACAGATAGCTAGCTAAGATCGACTTAAATCGTAGTCTTCATTTCTCGGTTGTATTTCATGGGCACTTTTTGATATCATGAATATTTTTAAATTTCATGGGCACTTTTTGAATTCATGAATATTTTTTCAAATTTGATGATATTTTTTCATATTCAATATGATAAAATATTGAATATTCATGAGGACACTCGATCTCGATCCCCCTCCATCTCGATCTCGATTCCCCCTCCATCTCGATCTCGATCCCACCCGCACCCTCCCCCGCTAGCTCCAACGCCGCCGACGACCCACTGCACCCTCCCCTGCTCCACCACCGCCGCCGATGACCCCCCGCACCCTCCCCCGCTCCACCACCGCCGACGAGCACCCCCCGCACCCTCCCCCGCTCCCCGGTGAGCTCCGCCTCCTCTCCCCTCTTCATTTTTAAAAATAATAATAAAAGTGTAGACTACAATTGTTGTTAAACAACAATTATTACTGTTTTTAAAAAAATATTACTGTTTCATATTCATATTCATTTTCTAAAAAATTATTACATGCAACAACAACAAAATTACTTATGGCGCACCTCTGGCTGGTGCGCCATTGCTATATATAAAAAAGATTACTAATGGTGCACCTCTGCCTGGTGCGCCATTGCTATGTAAAAAAAGATTACTAAAGGCGCATCTCTGCCTGGTGCGCCATTGCTAGGTAAAAAAAGATTACTAATGGCGCACCGACCGTGGGTGCGCCATTAGTAAGATTCCCCCCTAGCTAATTCCCTCCCTCTCCCTCGCCCCCTAGCTAATTCCCCCCGCTGCCCCGACCCACGCCGTCGCCGCCCCCGCGCCTCCGTCTCCGTCGCCGCCCCCACGCCACCGCAGCCCCCACGCCTCCGTCTCCGTCGCCGCCCCCACGCTGCCGCCCCCGCGCCTCTGTCTCCGTCGCCGCCCCCATGCCGCCGCCGCCCCCGCACCTCCGTCTCCATCGCCGCCCCCACGCTGCCGCCGCCCCCGCGCCTCCGTCTCCGTCGCCGCCCCCGCGCCTCCTCGAATGCCCTCGACGCCCGCCGATTTCCTCCGCCTCGGCCACCATCGCCACCGCTCGACGCCGAATTCGCGCCGCCTCGACTAGCTCCGGCTACCCCGAGTCGCCCTCGACCTCCCCAGTGAGCACCCGAGCCGCTTCCCCCTCTTCCCCCTCTTGATTTCCTTCTGATGTGTTCTAGGGTTAGGGGTTGGAGAATTTTGGACAAGAAAAGGGGTTGGAGAATTAAGTAGCTAGGGTTGGGGAATTAAGTAGCTAAGGAGATTATGTTTAGAGCATCAATGATGGGTGTTGATATACCTCTGGATAATTTTGATTTTATTCATGTTCTCAAGGAATTGGAATTATCCAGGGAACAAATTAGTAAGAAAACTGAACACTGTTTAGATATTCATGACTCGAATGGAAATGTCGCCTCCCTGTGTCTAAGTTGGCATGATACTGTAGTGGAAGAGGAGGAGAAATTTACTGTTGTTTCTAGAAGAGAGAAAAAGTCTCCTGCTAAGAGAAATGTCACTATTTCTTCTCTTACCTCCTCTTCTATACCTTGTACTAGAGGTCAGCAAAAGAATATCAGTTCTACTTTGCCCCCTAGTAGATCTGGATACTATTTCTGTTAGGAGATGGTGTTATATTAAGATGCATATATTGTTATGTTACGCAAATTGTATCATCTTGCCACTTAAGTCAGCCTTCCCTTTAAGCAGAAAATTCAGTTAGGAGCTACTGTTAGGAGCTACTGTCAAAAACTTGAGCTACTGTCAAAAACTTGAGCTACTGTCAAAAAATTCAGTTAGGTACAGTTAGGAGCTACTGTCAAAAACTTGAGCTACTGTCAAAAAAATCAGTTAGGTACAGTTAGCATCATGTAAGAAAATGGCCATAATGTGCCCTGATAATGATGTATTTTGTCATAAAAATATATAGTGGACTGCCATGATAATGACATGCTGCTAGTAGTTACTTCCACCATGAGTTTCATTAACAGCAAGTCAGTTTTGTTTATAGTTGAAAGTAAGTGTGTGGTTTGAAAATAAAACAGAAATGTTTTCTTAACTCAGAAGCCTGTTACTGCACCTGTACTGCACATTACAAAGTCTCCTAGTACTTAACCCACCCAAGCTATGAGGCAAAAATTTCAGTTAACTGTTATGGACAATTGTCAATTTTCTATAATGATGATGGAACATTATAAAGCATTGTACTCCAGTGTATATGAAGGATACAAAAAATTTAGCAACTTCTCTGATTTTATAAAGTTGTTCTTATATGGGTGAAACTTCACTTGTTTTTAGGCTAGTGCAGGGTGTTGCTTTATTCTGTCATCATTTGTAACTATGTCACAAATAAATTGTTCCTTCTTCTGTATTTGAAGTAATGACTGTTCATAAGCTGAGGCATGGATTAAGTTGTTTCTTTGCTGTACCATTATATCTGGATGATTTTTTGTTTGGTGACCTATTATATCTGGAATGGAAGCTCACATAAGTTGAGCTGATTTTTTTCCATATGAAAGCAGAGGACCATATGGTCTGTGGCCGGGTTTTGTCTCCAACCATTGTGTCGTGATGAATTTGTAGGTACCCCGAGAGGCCCTTGAGTCTACCGGAATGTCGATTAACTTCCGTTCCGGCAAATTCGGGTACTCCATATGTCCTATTTTCAGCAAAGGTCATGCTGAAATTTTCCGTGAATTTTAGCATGACTTTGCTAAAATAGGACATATGGGGTACTTGCGACTAATGCATGGGCTGGGGTATCGTAGTACTTAGTTAAGTAGGATCAACTGCCCCACCATTCTTGCTGCATTAAACCATAGGTGGCAATAGAGCCAAGTGATTAGGCCCAACTTAGAATTCTCCTTAGCATCGATAAACCCTAGATGATAAACCCAACATAGGTGGCAATAGAGCCAAGTGATTAGTGCCAAGTGATTAGGCCCAACCTAGGGTGCATCGGCATCGATAAACCCTAAATGATGAAAACTTAACTTGGCTTCTATAGGGTGCCTCGGTTTCGATGAGAACCTAAATGATGTACGCTTAGGCTTTTAGGGTGCCTCGGCGTCGACAAAACCTAAATGATGAAAGCTTAGGCTTTTAGGGTGCCTCGACATCGACAAACCCTAAATGATAAAACATTGGCTTTTAGGGTGCCTCGGTGTCGATAAGAACCTAAATGATGAAAGCTTAGGCTTTTAGGGTGCCTCAGCGTCGACAAACCCTAAATGATAAAAGCTTAGCTTTTAGGATGCCTCGGTGTCGACAAACCCTAAATGATGTAGTTTTGAATTATGAACGTAGGATATGTCGTCATCATCATCGGACGACGAAAGTCTCCCGGCGGAGTGCGACTGGTGCCACGACGATCGAGGTCTGTGCGACATGCCTCACCTGGACGATGATCGGCGCTTCAGCATTAAGCTCAAGGAGACCTTCGAAGTTGAAACGGTACACAACGACGACAAGTGTTATTTTCATAATTAAGCATGACTTCAACTATTTCAACATGTAATTTTCATCTTTTACGATTCGAGTATAGCTTATCCCGTGCCATGCAAGACGCTATGTCTTGGAGAGGATGGATTTTGAAGACCATGAAATTTCCGAAACAAAGAATATTCACCTAAGGACTCATCACGATGTGGAATTTGAAGTAAATCTATATAATTCTGAGAGCGTAACCCATTTTGGTTGCAAAAATTGGGAAGCATTTTGTAAGATGTATGGTTTTGATGAGGGTATGCTTATCACCATGGATCTTGGTAATCCTGACATCAACCAAGACAATATGGACATTTGGGTCCTTGTTGTTACGCCTCCAGTTCTACCGCTATGTGAGTTTCTCAAACATAGTTATTAGCAAATTTATATTGTTTATTTCAAAATAGTTGACAGCTTATTTCCATTGACAGCTTATTTTTATTGTTCAAAGAATGTGTGGGATATGGTAGACAAAACCCACCACACCGATGGCTCCGAATTAACAACTTACAAGGAGAAAAATCATCTGGTCGGATTTTGTACTGACATTGAGAATTACATTATCCACAATCAAACTCCTCAACATTATGGTAAATACGTGCCACTAGTGCATGTGTTCAATTACGGTAACTACCATGGAGATACCCTGGTAAGATTTTTACTATTACGACATCCGTGCATCTTTTGCATACTTCTAAAACTAGTACATCATTGCTAACTATGAAGTTATTACTATGTTTTTCAACAGATAATCCCAGAGAATTGTGTGCCTCATATGATGTATCAGAAAGGTAGTCTTAATGTTTTGAACATACAGTCAGGTCGTCCTACGAATCTCAACTGTCCATACGAGATTTCTAAAAGAAGTGGAGACATGAAAATCAAAGGATGGAAAAAATGTATGGACAGTCGTAAGGAGCTTCTTGGCAAAAGGAAGCGAAGCGCAAGAATTGGAGACAGGATGTTCTCCATTCTCCATAATGGGGAGTCAGGGTCTATATTTTTTTATGATATTTTAGCTTAAATAGGGTATTTAGATCCTGCCTAATACTGATGATCATGTGCTAAGAACAATTAAGTAGGGTTGGTTCGATGACTATCAAGATGATGATCGTATGAATTGTTATGAATAATGAGTAGAAGTTGTATGATGATGATTAGTAGGACTTGTTAGGATTAGTATTACTTCCGACAAACTCGATACTCGCGGTCTAGAGACTTGTAATGTTTTATCTTTGTTCGGTCTTTTGAATTCGGAGACTAATATGATGAATTGTATTCGGAGACTAATCTTCTATTGTATTTGATGAATCTGCTGTTGCTGTGTGCTACTGTCTATATTCTGTCAAATAATATATTTTGTAACCTGTGCAAAAATCAGAAAAGTAAAAAAAACTAATATTCATACTAATGGCGCATCACTACAGAGTGCGCCATTAGTATGCCAAGTATACTAATGGCGCATCCATCTGCAGTGCGCCATTAGTGTGCCAAAGAACATGGTTAAATATGGCCCTGGGAGGCATACTAATGGTGCATGGTGTTATATACTAATGGCACACCAGTGATGCGCCATTAGTAGGCAAAACTGGTGCGCCATTAGTAGGCCTTTTCCTAGTAGTGACAATGACAACCCTTATAATATGCATCCTAGCCAATGCCTTTATGAGTTTGAAAATTACATTAGAAAGCAAGATCACTCCAATACAAATGTTATGAAACAATTTAAATACAATTCCGATATGATTGCTCGCTTGAGTGACTTGTTATTTAGAATCTCAAATGATGTTAGAGGTGTGGGGAAGCGTGCTTCTATGGTTCAAACTCAGTTAGAACAAGTTGCTAAATCTCAAAGAGAATTGTTAGATGAGATGAATAATAATATCAATGATCATGCTATTAGAGTGATGACTAGAGGAGGTAGGATGACTCAGGAACCACTTTATCCCGAGGGACACCCAAAAAGAATTGAATAAGACTCCCAAAGAGTTAACACTAATGCACATAGTCCTTCTAAAAAGAAAAAGAAGAAAAAATGATAGGACTTTGCATGACTCTAGTGAACCTGAAAGTAGAAAACCCTCCTGATAATGATAATAAAGTTTCTATCTCTGATGTTGAAACTCAATCAGGTAATTAACACTCACCCTCTGATAATGAAAAATATATTGATGAGGTTCATGAAGACACTCAAACAAATAAAACCATACAATGATGTTGAGATAGAACCAGCAGTTGATCTTGATAACCCACAACCCAAGAATAAAAGATATGATAAAAGAGATTTTGTTGCTAGAAAACACGGTAGGGAAAGAGAACCATGGGTTCAAAAACCTATGCCCTTTCCACCTAAGTTAACTAAAAAGAAAGATGATGAAGAATTTGAATGCTTTGCTAAAATGCTGAGGCCAGTCTTTTTGCATACTCGCTTGACTGATATCTTAAAAATGCCTCCTTATGCAAAGTACATGAAAGACATCACCACCAATAAGAGAAAAATATGGGAAGCTGAAATCTCCACCATGCTGGCTAATTATACTTTTAAAGATGGAGTACCTAAAAAACTTGGAGATCCGGGAATACCAACTATGCCTTGCTCCATCAAAAGAAAGTATGTGAAAACTGCTTTATGTGATTTGGGAGCTGGTGTTAGTGTTATGCCTTTCTCATTATATAAAAGACTTAATCTGAATAAACTCACACCTACTGAAATATCTTTTCAAATGCCTGACAAATCAACTACCATACCTATCAGTATTTGTGAGGATGTGCCCGTTGTTGTTGCTAATGTTACTATTTTAACTGACTTTGTTCTACTTGAGATGCCCGAGGACGACAACATGTCGATTATCCTTGGTAGACCCTTCTTGAATACTATAGGGGCTGTTATCGATTGCAATAAAAGCAAGGTCAATTTTCATATCAATGGTAATGAGCATATGGTGCACTTTCAGAAGAAACAATTCCAAGTGAATGGTATGAATGTTATTGAAAAATCTTCGACAATCACAATTGGAAGTTTTCAACAACCTCTACCTATTGTTAAAAAGAAATATGAAATGCTTATTGTTGGGGACATTCATATGCCCGTTGAGGTAACTTAATGACTTATGAAACTTCTTCGGTTTCATGCTAATCGAAAGTGGTTGTTAATAAGACTTGATCAACCTTATTAATTGATCATTTTTGAGATGTATGAAGTTGATGAATTTAGTGAGCACTACCTTCTGTCCCTACTTTTGTTCTCTGTTTTTATTTGTTAAATAAAAAATGCCATGTTTTGTCCGTTTTCTTAATTTCCCATGCAATAAAAAAATGACCCAAAAATAAAAGTTCTCAGAATGCTCTGAAAATTCAATATGATTTTTTCTGAATATTTAAGAATTTTTGGTGCAAATAACATCAGAGGGAGGTGCACCAGGTGGGCACAACCCACATGGCTGCGCCAGGACCCCCAGGGCACCCTGGTGGGTTGTGCTCCCCATGTGGGGCCCCTCACTTATCTCTTCATCCCACATCACCACCTACCTCCAGAAAAAAAATCACCATTTCTCTCTCTCTCTCTCTCGTGTTCTTGCTCCCAAACCTGCGGATTTTGATATCTTTGCTCGAAGCTCCGTTTCCGAAATTGTTTCAGGGGATTGTTGCTTGGTATGTGACTCCTCCATTGGTCCAATTAGTTTTTACTTTAGTGGTTTGTATTTTGAATAATTATCTACTCTTGGTGCTGTTGTAGATGAGCTTGCATGTTGAATTCTTAGAGTTCTAAGTACTTTGAATGCTTGATATGGCCTCTATGCATACCAATGAGTTGTTGCTACCAATCTTATAAAGTTTTGTTAACAAATTTTTGTGACCTAAAAATTTTCAGAATTTTTTCGTCAATATGATGAACCTCTTTGGAAGGAGTTCTTTGAGGAGGAGATCCTCGGAGGCATCTTCTAGTAGTAGCTCCGCTCGTCGGTCTTATGTTGAACCAAGTGAAAGTTCCATACGAGATGCCGCCACCAAAACATATGATTATGGCCATGCAACGATTATATGGTGCGTGTAGGCATTAAGGAAGAATTTCAGCAGTAATGGAAGAAACTAAGTGGGTGTGCATCCAACTCGCTTGACCAGGAAGATCTAGGGCAATTTGAGGATGCCCATCATTGGAATATACAAGCCCAGTTCTATAATGAAAAATTCCCACTAGTATATGAAAGTGACAAAATAGGAGACTCTCTATCATGAAGATCATGGTGCTACTTTTGAAGCACAAGTGTGGAAAAAGGATAGTAACATTGTCCCTTCTCTCTTTTCTCACATTTTTTTAATTTTGGGCTCTTTGGCCTCTTTTTTCTCTTTTTTTATTTTTTGTCTGGAGTCTCATCCCGACTTGTGGGGGAATCATAGCCTCCGTCATCCTTTCCTTACATGGGACAATGCTCTAATAATGATGATCATCACACTTTTATTTACTTTACAACTCAAGAATTACAACTCGATTCTAGAACAAAATATGAATCTATATGAATGCCTCCGGTAGTGTACCGGGATGTGCAATGATCAAGAGTGACATGTATAAAATATGAAAGGTGGCTTTGCCACAAATACAATGCCAACTACATGATCATGGAAAGCAATATGACAATGATGAAGCGTGTCATAATAAATGGAATGGTGGAAGTTGCATGGCAATATATCTCGGAAGGCTATGGAAATGCCATAATAGGTAGGTATGGTGGCTGTTTTGAGCAAGGTATATGGTGGGTTTAATGCACCGGCGAGAATTGCACGGTACTAGAGAGGCTAGCAATGGTGGAAGCGTGAGAGTGCGTATAATCCATGGACTCAACATTAGTTACAAAGAACTCACATACTTATTGCAAAAGTCTATTAGATATCAAAACAAAGCACTAAACGCATGCTCCCAGGGGGTAGATTGGTAGGAAAATACCATCGCTCGTCCCCGAGCGCCACTCATAAGGAAGACAATCAATAAATACATCATGCTTTGACTTCATCACAAAACGGTTCACCATACGTGCATGCTACGGGAATCACAAACCTTAACACAAGTATTTCTACCAATTCACAATTACTCACTAGCATGACTCTAATATCACCATCTTTATGTCTCAAAACAATATGCAAGGAATCAAACTTCCCACAGTATTCCATGCTCTTTATATGAAAATTTTATTATATCCCTCTTGGATGCCCATCATAATAGTACTGAATCCATAACCTAAGAAAATTACATTGCTGTTTAGAGACTCTCAAAATAATATAAGTGAAGCATGAGAGTTCAATAGTTTCTATAAAATCAAGCCACCGTCGTGCTCTAAAAAGATATAAGTGAAGCACTAGAGCAAAATTGCCTAGCTCAAAATATATAAGTGAAGCACATAGAGTACTCTAATAAATTCACGATTCATGTGTGTCCCTCTCAAAAGGTGTGTACCGCAAGGATGGTTGTGGCAAACTAAAAAGCAAAGACTCATATCATACAAGACACTCCAAGCAAAACACATATCACGTGGTGAATAAAAATATAGCCACAAGTAAATTTTCTGATGGATTAAAGACGAAAGAGGGGATGCCATCCGGGGCATCGCCAAGCTTAGATTCTTGGTTGTCCTTGAATATTACCTTGGGGTGCCTTGGGCATCCCCAAGCTTAGGCTCTTGCCACTCCTTATTCCATAGTCCATCAAATCTTTACCCAAAACTTGAAAACTTCATAACACAAAACTCAATAGAAAACTCATGGGGTCCGTTAGTATAAGAAAATAAATAATCACTTTTGGTACTGTTGTGAACTCATTTTTATTTATATTGGTGTAATATCTACTATATTACAACTTCTCCATGGTTCATACCCCCCCGATACTACCCATAGATTCATCAAAATAAGCAAACAACACATAGAAAACAGAATCTATCAAAAACAGTACTCTGTAGTAATCTGTAAACTTATTATACTTTTTTAACTCCAAAAATTCCGAAAAATTAGGACAACAGGGGAAATTCATATATCAATCTTGTGTACACAATTCAGGATTTTATCGCGCTTCTGTGAATTTTCTGTTACAAGGTGCAAAAGTTTCTATTTTTCAGCAAGAACAAATCAACGATATACCAAAGTATCCCAAAGGCTTTACTTGGCTCAAACACTAATTAAAACACCAAACACAATTACTATAGAGTTAATAATGTGTATTTATTCAAGAACAGAACCAAAAACATAAAACATAAAAATAAAGTTGGGTTGCCTCCCAACAAGCGCTATTGTTTAACGGCCCTAGCTAGGCATAAAACATAGATCTAGGTATTATCATCTTTGGTATGCAGTCCATAAGTAGCCCTCATAATAGATTCATATGGCAACTTAATTTTATTTCTTGGAAAGTGTCGTAGAGTTGACACGATAGATGTCCTAGAGCAAGGACTTAGTCGTAGGGCCATCGCACTAGGAAGCTTAAAGGGGTTAATCGGGACAAAGGACACACGAGAGAGTTTTTATACTAGTTCGGCCCCTTACGATGAAGGTAAAAGCCTACGTCTAGTTGGGATTGGTATTGCTGAGGTTTCGATCTCCAAGAGGCTCAACTCGCCGGCTTGGTTATCGACTTGGTTATCTCCCTCTAAACCGCCACCGGGTCGTCCCCTTATATACATGGGTTGACGCCTGGTGACCTATAGAGTCCCGGCCAGCTCATGATTGTGTCCGGCTCGGTGACTTCCTTTACATGCCTTTCTTTACAAGTCTTTCCTTACATACGGCGGTTTACAGTATCAGGCCTTAAGCCGGCCCCAGGCCTTTGGGCCTTCTATACATTTAGTAAACTATCATCTTGAATGTTTATCGGGCTTCTTATGTAACCCGCCATTAGGGCTGACCCGGCCCCTCCTGGGCGGGTCATACTGGTAGTAATATCCCCAACATTAGGCCCCAGGTTGACTTTGGACTTTGTTCTTTGTCAATCTTCAATACTTAGGTGGAATCCATCCTCTGTCTGAAAGCTTCTATAACCCGCCGTGACATCATCTTCTGAAAACACAAAAAACTTTCATGATGTCATCTTCCAACGGATCTTTCATTTTTAATGCCTTCCGAGAATCGAGGCGTCTGTTTAGTTGGATAATCATTATTCGGGTCTCCTTGATTCTCGTGCCCGCCTGTTCGTGCACTCCCTTATAAATAGGTACAACTTAGGTCTTTTTCATTCTCCTCCTTCGGTGTCTTCCTCCTCTCGTTGTTCGCTGCTACTCGAGCTCTGCCACCGCCACCACCGCAGATCTCCTCGTCTTCTTCACCTCGGGCCGCTGCATCGACCTGATTTGACCAGAGAAACGCGACGAACCTCCGCAGTAGCCCTGCATCTGTAAGTCCCTTTCCTTCTCTGCCTTAGATCTGCATTATAGCTTCTCGAGTTCGTCGGTGTTCGTCGGTGTTCATCACAGACTCTTGGTAGACTTCCCCTCCGATGCTCTTTCCTAATCGTCTGATAGTGTAGAACTGCTGCGGTAGCTGTTTCGCATTCATTTTTGATAGCGGTAGATCTCTTTCTACTGTATAGATGCTTTGTTAGCTGATAAACTCATCTGTACTGGAGTTTTAGGTCTAGAATATTTTCTTTTTGGGACAGCCATTTGATCCAAAATAATGATGATAGCTTGGTGAAACTTGTTTATGCCAACACTTAGTAATGATGATAAACCCAGGCCTTTGGGCGTTCTATACATTTAGTAAACTATCATCTTGAATGTTTATCGGGCTTCTTATGTAACCCGCCATTAGGGATGACCCGGCCCCTCCTGGACGGGTCATACTGGTAGTAATATCCCCAACATTAGGCCCCAGGTTGACTTTGAACTTTGTTCTTTGCCAATCTTCAATACTTAGGTGGAATCCATCCTCTGTCTGAAAGCTTCTGTAACCCACCGTGACGTCATCTTCTGAAAACACAAAAAACTTTCATGATGTCATCTTCCAATGGATCTTTCATTTTTTTTAATGCCTTCCGAGAATCGAGGCGTCCGTTTAGTTGGATAATCATTATTCGGGTCTCCTTGATTCTCGTGCCCGCCTGTTCATGCACTCCCTTATAAATAGGTACAACTTAGGTCTTTTTCATTCTCCTCCTTCGGTCGTCTTCCTCCTCTCATTGTTCGCTGCCGCTCGAGCTCTGCCACCGCCACCGCCGCAGATCTCCTCGTCTTCTTCACCTCAGGCCGCTGCATCGACCTGATTTGACCAGAGAAACGTGACGAACCTCCACAGTAGCCCTGCATTTGTAAGTCCCTTTCCTTCTCTACCTTAGATCTACATTATAGCTTCTCGAGTTCGTTGGTGTTCGTCGGTGTTCGTCGGTGTTCGTCACAGACTCTTGGTAGACTTCCCCTCCGATGCTCTTTCCTGATCGTCTGATAGTGTAGAACTGCCGCGGTAGCTGTTTGGCATTCATTTTTGATAGCGGTAGATCTCTTTCTCCTGTATAGATGCTTTGTTAGCTGATAAACTCATCTGTACTGGAGTTTTAGGTCTAGAATATTTTATTTTTGGGATGGCCATTTGATCCAAAATAATGATGATAGATTGGTGAAACTTGTTTATGCCAACACTTAGCTGAATTTGCTTTCTGAGAAAGTCTGTAGTCATGGCGGCTTACCACTCTGGCTTTCTTTTCCTTATATGTCATTAGCCCTTAGTTTAAGCCGCCGTTACTTGTTTTATAACTTCAACCTTTTGCCGTAAATTGAAATGGCATGTTGTTTTTCCTTTTCCAGTCCCTTGCACATCATGCCGTCAAAGACACCCACCATCTGCAATTGGGTCCCCTCAACCATAACTGAGAGCGTCTGAAAGAATTCTTCCTTATTGGGTTTTTGCCTTCAAGAAACATCATGTCTTATCGTGCTCCTAACCCGAAAGAAGAACGACCCAATCCAAAAGACGGCGAAGTGATCGTCTTTACTGATCACATGAACCGGGGCTTCTCACCGCCCAGCTCAAAAATTTTCAGAGAAGTTCTTCACTTTTTCAAACTCCATCCTCGGGATATTGGGCCCAATTCCATATCCAATATCTGTAACTTCCAAGTGCTCTATGAGGTATATCTTCAGCAAGAGCCGACTGTGGAACTATTTAGAGAGTACTTCTATCTGAACCGGCAGAACGAGTGCACCAATGGTCTTAGCTTAGAACTTGGAGGCATCTCAATTCAGCGCCGGCAGGGTGCGGTTTTCCCTCTCATAGTTTTACCAAGTCATCCAAAGGACTGGAACCAAACTTGGTTTTACTGTCAGGACATCTCACCCACCAATGAGAAGCCACTGCCGGGTTACTGCCTCGATCGTCTTGACACCAAGTTCGCCCTGCCAGATAAACTTACCGTTGCTGAACGCAAGAAGCTGCTTCCATCTATAAGAAGAATCAACGGTTTGTTCGGGAACGGTTTAACCGGAGTCGATCTAACCCGCTGCTGGATCTCATGGCGGATTATTCCATTAAGCCGTCGTTCAAAGTTGATGTATGAATATGGTGGAGAACCGGACGACTCTCTTCGTCATACCCTGGTTCAACTAACCGAGGAGGACGTTGTCGCCATGTGAAATGTTCTGGTGAATGCGGAGTATGAAGATTGCAGTGTTGTTGGGTTAAATCCCTTCTGTAAATTTAACCCGGTACCAGAAGTAAGGACATTCTGATCTTTTTTCCTTTGTATTTTGTCCAGCCGTATTGTTTATCACTGATCCTTCCTCTTGTCTTTGTAGGCCAACTCTGACTTTTGGAAAGTGAAATATGATCACGAAGCTGCCAAGAAGGCGAAACTTGCCGCCATGAACGCCAAGAAATCGACCCGGAGAACAAAGAAGAAGAAGAAAGCCACTGTTGAAGATTTAATGAAACTTGATGACATGTCTGACTCGGAGGTAGTCCTTGATTCCCTTGGCCAACTTTTTAACAATCTTATTGACACTGATCCTTACCAGGATGACACTGGGGCCAGTCAGGCTGGGGAAGCAGAGGTAACTATCATTTCCTCCGACTCAGAGCCCTTACCAAGACACAAAGTTCGACAAGTGATCCGTAAAGTAAGATTTTCTAACCCCTTAGATCACTTGGATCCCAACTTTCATTTGAAAAAGCAGCAACATGAAAGCCGCCATGAAGTTGAGATTGAAGATGAACCGGCTGTCGTCCTTCAACAGACCCCTCGGAAACGCCCGAACGAGGTTTACTTATTACTATTCTTAACTTGTTTTAATGAATCCTGCTCCTTGTATTTCTTTTAACTCCTTTCTTTTACCTTTTCAGGAGGTGTCTCATTCCTCAGGCGACTCATCACAAACACAATTTCCGGCTTTCAAGACTGCTCCTGGGTAATCAGAAATCCTCTTTTCTTCCGGGTTGATCAATTGTATCTTGATGCTGACTCCCCTGCAATATTTTTTCCTTAGCGGCCAGGCTAAATCCAAAAAGGCAAAGGCAGCAAAACCGGCAGAAGACCCGCCAGTACTAGCATCTGACCCGGCTAAGCCACCTTTTCCATGAACTGACGCCCTAGAAGACCTGCCTATTGTCAATGAAGCAAATCCTCCGGAGCCGTCCCTTGACAAAGCCACTATGAATCCTTCTACAGCTGGACCGTCAAGCTCAACCGACCCGCCGTCTCCACATGTTCAAGATGTTCAAATTACTGGGAGCCGCTTCGTTGAGCCGGGGAACCCAACAGTGTTGGCTCGGTGCACAGCAAAGCAATAAGCATTGGAGAGGCAGAAGGTTCACTTTGATGTTGCCAATTATGACCGTCTCAATGCCAGTGATATCTTATCCGGCTATCTCAGTCATGTACACTCCAGTCGTGAGTGTGAGATCGAGATGGTCAAGCAGCTTCAGTTGAAGTATGGGGTACGTTGTTTCCGGTTTACTAGTATTCCTTCAGCCCCCAAGTCTTCAGATTATGAGAGAAACAGAATAACCTGTAGGCTTAAAGTATAGTCCGAGACTTTTACCTCTGAATCTTTGCCTGATATTGATAGAAACAAAAACTTCACCTATAGTCCCCAAGGACCGGTTTATTTTGATCATCAATGAATCGGTACTTTAGAATTTAAGACCGTTTTCAAAGTACTTAATACTCCGGTTTAACCTTGATAAACTTGTTGAACTGCGTACATTAGCCCCCAAGTGCCAAGTGTTGTTACTTTGTAAGGGACTTGGGACTTTAAATATGTTTGTAGAGTCGTAAAAATTTGATTTGGCATACATTAGCCCCCAAGTGTCAAGTGGTTTACTCGTAAAGTACTTTGAGGCTTGAATCTTGAATTTGAATATTTGAATTTGAAACCAAGTCTTGACTTATCTGAACGTTTCACAGAATGCCTTGTCTGAATTGAATTCTCAATTATCGGACGCAAAGACCCGGCTAGCAAGTCAGGAGTCCGAAATCAAATCTTCCACTTCCAAACTGCAAATGAGCCTTTCTGCAACGGAAAATTTGAAGACTAGCTTTGCTGCCAAGGAAAAGGTTTGGGAAAATGAGAAAACACTTCTGACCCGACGAGCTGAGACGGCCAAAATAGCTCCGAAAGAAATTTCAACAGAGCTGAACGGTTTAAAGGGCCGAGTGTCTCAGATGGTCGCTGCTATCTTTGGTAAGCTGCATGATTTGACCTTTCACATAATTTTTGCCAAACCAGAGTATAATCCGCCAACTTACTCTGTTAAAAATATATGCAGGTCCACGAAGTAAAAATCTGAGCCAAGACCCGTTGATTAAACTGAAGGCAGTATACACCTTGGTTGAACAATTGTATATTGGTGCACAACGGGCTCTGTCTGCTATCTCTCCGGCAAATCAAGGACCCAGCCGGCTTAGCGATGTCCTGAAGAAGCTATCCATCCTTCCTGCTAGATTCCAAGAAGTAAAACGCTCCTACGCACGAGCCGGAGCTTTGACTGCCCTAAGCCGTTCCAAGGCCTGGGTGCCAGACCTAGACCCGGCGGACGTAGCAAGAGGTTACCCTACTGTGAAGGAGGACGGGTCTCCGTTTGATCAGGATGATTTCATAGCGTGTGTGCGTGAAGTCCGGCCTCATGCGACTAGTCTTGGGGATGACACCAATGTTGACAAGTACCAGCCGGGTTTTGATAGTGAAAATAAGAAGATGGCCACTCCTTCATACAAAGTAGCAGATCTGATCCCACCTGTGAGAGAAGATACCTTTGCCCCGGAAATTGACCCGGTCGGCCTGATTGACGACGAAGCCGAATTTGTCGCCATGAACGGCTTTGATTGGTCAAAATCCAACTTCCAGCAAACAGAAGGTGGTGAACCGGCGAGGGAGGGACGATGATCATCTTCATAGGCTTATAAAGCCTTGTAATAACTTTAGTTGCTAAAACACTGCATGTTTGCTTATGCCGTCGTGCATAAAATACTTCTATGTGAATCTGCTTCCAAATGTCAATGTATGCATCGTTTAATGTTTGTCTCTGCGATATTTGAACTCTGTTCCTGTGAATTCAAGAAAAAGACTGGCAAGGCGGTTTAGAACCAAACGGGCTTAAACACCCTAATTTACAGCCAATATATTTACCTCAAAAAAACAGAGACAAATATAAAGAAAGGATAAGGGTTAAAACTAAATCTTGAGTTAACGCAGCGGGTAAGCGCGTATAAGCAAGAACCATACCTTGTCCTTGTTGATCCTTAGATCGTCGGTTTTAATAATCTAGGTGGTGAACTTGATAATACAATATGTATGAAATGTTAATACTTCTTGAATACTCAATGATCATCATATCTTAGTAGCCCGTACCTTTGGATCCTTGAGCCACCGGTTTGAATAACCCGGGCGGCTGTGTTGTTCAATAATTGAGCCAGTGAAGAAAACCAGGGTATCTTATTTGTAATATTGAAACAAAAAAAGCTAAAAGGCAAGCAACAGAAAATAAACATAATTTTAACTCTGTATTCAAAAAGCTGGGGGGTTCTGATTCGAATACGATCAGTAAACCGGACCAAAGGGGTTAAGCTAAGGTTTGAATACGACCATATAGCCCCCGGTGGCTTTGGCGTTGCACCGATCAAGAGGGTATCGACAGCTATGTTCTCTTTGGTTCGAATATGACCTATGTTTGAACAGGAAGCCCCCAAATGACCTTGAGAGGTTTTTAACGACCCTGATTCGAATACGATCCAAGTCGGACTCAAAAGGGGTTAAGCTGTGATTCAGATACGATCAAGAAGCCCCCAAGTGAGTTTGGCCTTGAGCCGATCAAGAGGGTTACGACAACTATGTTCTCTTTGGTTCGAATACGGCCTATGTTTGAACAGGAAGCCCCCAAGTGACCTTGAGATTTGCAGCTAGATTCAGATACAATCATAAGCCGGACCAAAAAGGTTAAACTTGATTCAGATATGATCAACTCCTTAATAGTCATTTGTAAGTAAGAAATAACAAAGATGTATAGTCTGTGTAAAGAAAAGAGACCGATGGTCTTACTTTATTGCTTATCATAGTATATACAACGTGAACGTATGTACATGTTGAGAGCCGGTGGCTCAGGTGTAATATGGCCGAAGTTGAGCAATGTTCCATGGCCGGCGGGTCTCCTCTTCCGACTTACGTGAGTCTGCATGCTCTGGAACGTCAATAAGGTAGTATGACCCATTGTTTAAATTTTTACTGAGCACAAAGGGTCCCTCCCAATGTGGGGATAACTTGTGTGCATCTAAAAGATCCTGGATGAGCCGTAGCACCAAGTCGCCTTCCTGAAAAGTCCTGGACTTAACCCGGCGGCTGTGTTAACGACGCAGGTCCTGTTGATAAATTGCTGACCGTGCCGCTGCTAAGTCCCTTTCTTCATCCAGCAAGTCAAGCGCATCCTGTATGGCTTTTTCATTGTTAGCTTCAACATAAGCCTCCACACGGAGCTAGTCATGACGGATGTCACTAGGCAACACTGCTTCTGCTCCGTAAACCATGAAGAAGGGTGTGTAACCCGTAGACCTATTGGGCGTAGTATTGATGCTCCATAATACTGAGGGTAATTCCTCTACCCAACAACCCGGCGCTCGTTGTAAAGGAACTATAAGCTGGGGTTTTAGCCCTTTCAGAATTTCCTGATTGGCTCTCTCAGCTTGACCATTGGATTGAGGATGAGCTACAGAAGAAACATCAAGCCGGATGTGCTCTCGCTGACAAAACTCTTCCATAGCCCCTTGGGAGAGATTAGTGCCATTATCTGTGATAATACTGTGTGGAAAACCGAAACGGAAGATTACTTTTTTCATGAACTGAACCGCCGTGGCTGCATCACACTTACTCACAGGCTCCGCGTCAACCCATTTGGTCAACTTATCAACTGCCACCAAGAGATGTGTCTTTTTATCCTTAGATCTTTTGAAAGGTCCCACCATGTCAAGCCCCCAGACCGCAAACGGACAAGTGATTGGAATCATCCGGAGCTCTTGAGCCGGCACATGCTCTCGTCGTGCAAATTTTTGACATCCATCACATCTACTGACCAGATCTTCTGCATCAGCATGAGCCGTCAACCAGTAAAAACCGTGACGAAACGCTTTGGCCACTAAAGATTTTGACCCGGCGTGATGACCGCAATCGCCTTCGTGGATCTCACGAAGGATTTCTTGACCTTCTTCGGGGGAAACACACCGTTGAAATGCTCCAGAAACACTGCGATGAAACAACTCTCCATTCGAAATCGTTATGGACTTAGATCGTCGGGTTATCTGTCGAGCCAGGGTCTCATCTGCTGGCAACTCTCCCCGAGTCATGTAAGCCAAGAACGGCACCGTCCAATCTGGGATGACATGAAGAGCCGCTACCAACTGCGCCTCCGGGTCAGGAATAGCTAAATCTTCTTCTTTGGGAAACTTGACAGAGATGCAAAACATCCAAAAAGGTGTTGGGTGGCACCGGCTTACACTGAGACCCCAGCCAGCTTAAAGCATCAGTTGCTTCGTTCTTTCGATGGTCAATGTGTTCCACCTGATAACCTTTAAAATATCCTGCAATAGCATCGACCTCTCGGTGATAAGCCGCCATGAGAGGGTCTTTGGAATCCCACTTGCCAGATACCTGTTGAGCCACTAGATCTGAGTCACCAAGACATCTGACCCGGCTCAAGTTCATCTCCTTTGCCACTCGAAGACCATGGAGCAAGGCTTCATACTCCGCTGCGTTGTTAGTGCATGGAAACATCAACCGTAACACATAACAAAATTTGTCACCTCGTGGGGAAGTTAACACGACTCAAGCCCCCGAGCCTTCCAACTGCCTGGATCCATCAAAATGAATAGTCCAATATGTGTTGCCCGGCTTCTCTTCTGGCATCTGCATCTCTGTCTAGTCATTGATGAAGTAAACCAGGGCTTGAGACTTAATTGCAGTACATGGAACATACTTCAACCCATGAGACCCAAGCTCAATTGCCCACTTGGCGACTCGCCCCGTGGCTTCTCTGTTTTGGATAATGTCTCCCAAAGGAGCAGAGCTAACCACAGTGATTGGATGTCCCTGAAAGTAATGCTTAAGCTTCCGGATTGCCATGACTACCCCATAAACAAGCTTCTGCCAATGTGGATATCGTTGCTTAGACTCAATTAACACTTCACTGACATAATAAACCGGCCGCTGAACCGGATGCTCTTTGCCAGCCTCCTTGTGCTCTACCACCATAGCCACACTAACAGCCCGTGAGTTGGCAGCCACGTATAACAATAGAGGCTCTTTCTCAATTGGAGCATCTAGGACCGGCGTCTCAGTCAGTTGTGCCTTCAGATCCTCAAAAGTAGCGTTCGCAGCATCGCTCCAAACAAAAACATCTGTTTTCTTCATCAACTGATACAGAGGCATAGCCTTTTCCCCTAACCAGCTTATGAACCGGCTCAAAGCAGCCACACGACCCGCGAGTTGCTGAACATCATTGACGCAGGTTGGTTTGGCTAGAGATGTAATTGCCTTGATTTTCTCCGGGTTAGCTTCAATACCTCGGTTAGACACCAAAAAACCCAAGAGCTTGCCGGCTGGCACTCCAAAAACACACTTGGACGGGTTAAGCATCATCTTGTAAACCCGAAGATTATCAAAAGTCTCTTTCAGGTCTGTGACCAAGGTTTCCTCTTCCCTGGATTTTACCACTATATCATCCACATAAGTATGAACATTGCGCCCAATTTGATCGTGAAGACAATTCTGCACACACCGCTGGTAAGTCGCCTGGGCACTCTTAAGCCCAAAAGGCATAGACACATAGCAGAAAGCTCCAAAAGGAGTTATAAAAGTTGTCTTTTCTTGATCCTTGACTGCCATCTTAATCTGATGATAACCGGAATAAGCATCTAAGAAACTCAACCGTGCACAACCCGCCGTAGCATCAATGATCTGATCAATACGGGGGAGAGCAAAAGGATCAGCCAGACAAGCTTTGTTCAAATATGTGTAATCCACACACATACGCCAGGTGCCATTCTTCTTGAGTACTAGCACCGGGTTAGCTAACCATTCGAGGTGAAATACCTCCACAATGAACCCGGCTGCCAAGAGTCGGGCCACCTCTTCTCCGATGGCCTTGCGCCTTTCTTCATTGAACCGTCGGAGAAACTGTCTGACAGGTTTGAATTTTGGATCGATATTAAGAGTGTGCTCAGTGAGTTCCCTCGGGACACCCGGCATGTCTGAACGTTTCCATGCAAAGATGTCCCGGTTCTCATGGATGACCTCGATGAGCGCGCTTTCCTATTTCGGATCCAAGTTTTCGCTGATGATGAACTGTTTGGATGAGTCGCCAGGCACAAAGTCAACCATCTTAGTGTCATCAGCTGATTTGAATTTCAACTCCGGCTCATGCTCTGTTGTTGGTTTCTTTAATGACGTCATGTCCGCCGGGTCAACATGATCCTTGTAGAATTTAACTCCTCTGTTGCACAAACAGATTCAGCATAGGCAGCGTCACCTTCTTCACATTCCAAGGCTATCTTCCGGCTCCCATGTACTGTAATGCTGCCCTTGTGACCCGGCACCTTGAGCTGCAAATATACGTAACACGGCCGAGCCATGAACTTGGCATAAGTCGGCCGCCCAAACAGAGCATGATATGGGCTTTTGATCTTAACCACTTCAAAGGTTAATTTTTCTGCTCTGGAGTCATACTCATCCCCAAAGGCTACTTCCAGCTCAATCTTACCAACTGGGTATGCCGATTTACCAGGTACCACACCATGAAAAACAGTGTTGGATTGTTTAAGATTTTTATCCGTCAATCCCATCCGGCGGAACGTCTCATAGTAGAGGATGTTGATGGTGCTGCCTCCATCCATGAGCACCTTAGTAAACTTGTACCCACCAACTTGAGGTGCCACCACCAAAGCCAAGTGACCCGGATTATCAACCCGGGGCGGGTGATCCTCTCTGCTCCACACAATAGGCTGCTCTGACCAACGTAGATAACGTGGAATTGCCGGTTCAACGGCATTGACGGCCCTTTTGTGGAGTTTCTGGTCCCTCTTACATAAATTGGTAGTAAAGACATGATATTGTCCGCTACTCAACTGCTTCGGGTTGCTCTGATAGCCGGACTGTTGCTGTTGTTGATTCCCTTGGCCGTGTTGCTGATTATATCCTCCCTGGTGACCGGGATAACCCTGACCGTGAAAACCTCCTCCGCTTGAACCGGCGCCCGAGCCCTGAAAGCCGCCTCCACCTGAGCCGCCACCTGGGACGTGACCCCCCATCAAATGCGTTTGAATTTTTACATGCCTTCATGATCGTGCAATCCATCCAAAAATGGGTGGTTGGTTTCTCTCGGGTGCCGTGTTTTGGACAAGGTTCATTCAACAACTGCTCAAGGGTGGGGCCTGACCCGCCCGATCGAGGGGGTTGTCTGCCCTTGCGCCGCTGATTACCACCATGTGCATTAGTATTAGCAACAAACTCATCAGCCTTACATTTATTACCTCCCTGATTTGCCGGGTTATGCTGGTGACCCTTGCCATTGTCGTTCTTCTTTCCCTTCGTTGCCTTTTCTTCATCAGACACTGGGTCCTTGGTGGTATTAGAATCGACATACTTGACAAGAGTTGCCATCAACGTCCCCATGTCATTACAGTCACGTTTAAGCCGCCCCAACTTCTGCTTCAGAGGTTCAAAGCGGCAATTTTTCTCCAACATCAAAACTGCTGAGCCGGCATCCATCTTATCAGATGAATGTATTATCTCCTTGACCTGGCGCACCCAATGGGTTGTAGATTCACCATCCTCTTGCTTGCAATTGGTTAGGTCCACAATCGACATTGGCTGCTTACATGTGTCCTTAAAGTTCTGGATGAACCATGCTTTCAACTCTGCCCATGAGCCGATAGAATTGGATGGCAATCCCTTCAACCAGGTCCGAGCCGTTCCATCCAACATCATGGTAAAATACTTGGCCATTGCAGCATCGCTAACCTCCAAAAGCTCCATAGCCATCTCATAACTCTCAATCCAAGCCCCCGGCTGTAGGTTAGCCGTGTAATTAGGCACCTTACGAGGCCCCTTGAAATCCTTGGGCAACCACTCATTGCATATGGCTGGGACTAGGCAAGGTACGCCTCCGGTTCTTGTGGCCACTCCTTCCTCAACCGAGGTTGCTGGATAAGCCGGAAAGGTTTGGTGAGCCACCTGCTCTGCCGCTATCTGAGCCGCCCGTTCCGCCTCTTGACGAATCCTCTCCTGATCCGCCAAGTTAAGGGCTCCTGCCAGCACCGGCTCATGCCTATATGGCCGGTTGTGGCGTCGAGCATTACTTGACATCTCTGCGGACTCCATGTGCCTACTGTAGCTCGGGCTCCGGCTTGGGCGTGGAGTTGAATGAATCATGTCTCGACTGTAGGAGTATGCATCCTGCTGGGCCAAAGCTGTCTGAAGTAGTTCTCTTACCCTCCGGGTTTCAATTGCTGCTGGCGAGTCGCCTTCCATTGGGAGAGCTGCCAAACGAGCCAACGCTGCGATGAGATTTTCCATAGGGTTGGAGAAGTGACCCGGAGGTGTTGATACATAACGAGGAGCTGTATTCATGTGAGGCGGCTCCATGGTGCATGGCTGAACTGGTGCACCGGGTGTCGTGACCCGGTTTGCCTCTGGCGGGTTGCTTCCCCCAGCTCCGGGTGTATGGAACAGGTTCCTCGGATCCAGCGTTAGAGGCAGACGCGACTGAGTTTTCTAATGCCACCTCCTCATGACCTCGTTTGATGCATTAAGATCCACCGAGAGCCGGAAAGTTTCTGCTTGAAGCTGTTGAGCACGAGCATCTAGAGTTGCTCGTTCTGCTGCCATCCGGGTTTCCTCCGCGGCTAGATTTTCTTTAGCTTGCACCATCTCCTCCCGCACGCATGCCACTTCTGCGTCGTGCTGGGCTTTATCCGCCGGTTCTACCATAGCGGTTAACAGAGTCGTCAGCTTATCCATGAGATCCATTAGAACCTGAGCCGGGGGCGCGTGGGGTCTCCTGACCCGGCTGCTGCCGACCCGATAGATGCTGCTGCCGCTGCGGTGGAGTTCTGCCCGGGCTGCGTCCCCGCCATGAAGACTCCGGCCCAATTCGGCGGCTCAAGGGGGTCCAGAATACTGCTGCCATCGGAACAGCCCCCGAGCATGCCGTCTTGCAGTTGGTACAACGAGTCCGTCTCACCGGTTGATGATGCAGTATCAGAGCAGATGGCCATCTCCCCGCCTTCCATCGATCCTTCGGAGTATTCACCGCCATGGATGCAGCCTACGAAGGCATGTTTCACGACAGATTGAACACGGGCGGACCTGGCGCGCTGAGCCGTTTCAATGAGGTTGGTGTGGACGTCCGGCTCAGGGCCTGACTCGCCGATCCGGACAATGAAGACATGAATTCCGCCGAAGGGGACCTGGTACCCGTACTCGATCGAGCCGGCCTTGGGGCCCCAGTCTTCGTCGTCGATGTAGAGTTTGCCACGACGACTCTTGGTCATCCGGCCCACAGCGTATCCCTTGAGCCCTTCGAAGTTGCCCTTCAAGAACTCAAATCCACCGTGTGCTGGCCCCACGGTGGACGCCAACTGTCGTAGAGTTGACACGACAGATGTCCTAGAGCAAGGACTTAGTCGTAGGGCCATCGCACTAGGAAGCTTAAAGGGGTTAATTGGGACAAAGGACACACGAGAGAGTTTTTATACTAGTTCGTCCCCTTACGATGAAGGTAAAAGCCTACATCTAGTTGGGATTGGTATTGCTGAGGTTTCGATCTCCAAGAGGCTCAACTCGCCGGCTTGGTTATCGACTTGGTTATCTCCCTCTAAACCGCCACCGGGTCGTCCCCTTATATACACGGGTTGACGTCTGGTGACCTATAGAGTCCCGGCCGGCTCATAATCGTGTCCGGCTCGGTGACTTCCTTTACATGCCTTTCTTTACAAGTCTTTCCTTACATACGGCGGTTTACAATATCAGGCCTTAAGCCGGCCCCATGCCTTTGGGCCTTCTATACATTTAGTAAACTATCATCTTGAATGTTTATCGGGCTTCTTATGTAACCCGCCATTAGGGATGACCCGGCCCCTCCTGGGCGGGTCATACTGGTAGTAATATCCCCAACAGAAAGTCTCCCATGCCCTTCCTTAACGGAAATTGAAATCTAATGTTTCCTTCTTTCATATCAATAATTGCACCAATCGTTCTAAGTAAAGGTCTACCAAGAAGAATAGGACATGTAGGATTGCAATCTATATCAAGAACAATGAAATCTATGGCCACATAATTCCTATTTGCAACAATAAGAACATCATTAATCCTTCCCGTAGGTTTCTTAATTGTGGAATCCGCTAGATGCCAATTTAAAGAACAATCATCAAATTCACGGAAACCTAACACATCACATAAAGTTTTCAAAATAGTGGAAACTCTAGCACCCAAATCACACAAAGCAAAGCACTCACAATCCTTAATTTTAATCTTAATAGTAGGTTCCCACTCATCATAAAGCTTTCTAGGGATTGAAACTTCCAACTTAAATTTTTCTTCAAAAGATTTCATCATAGCATCAATGATATGTTTAGTAAAAGCTTTATTTTGATTATAAGTATGAGGAGAATTCAAGATGGATTGCAACAAGGAAATACAATCTATCAAAGAACAATTATCATAATTAAAGTCCTTGAGATCCAAAAGAGTGTGTTCATTGCTACTTAAATTTTTGACCTCTCCAATCCCACTTTATCAATTTTTTTCATTAAGATCTTTAAACTCTGAATCATTTGGACGCCATCTAGCTAAAGTTGACTCATCTCCAGTCCCATCTTTATCAAGATTTATATTACGAAACAAAGATTCAATAGGAGTCACAAAAATCACTTTAAGATCTTCATCATTATTCAAAGACTCCAGTTTAACGGCCATCTTATTCACCAAAGTAGTTTGTTTATCAGAAATTTGGCCTACTAAATTTTCAAGATGAGCAAATTGAGATTTAAGACCATAAAATTCCTTAGTAACGTCATCAAGCTCTTTATTAATATATTCCATCATAGTTTTTTGTTCTTTAAGCTCATTTCTAAAGAAACTATTATGCTCAAATTGTAAAGACATGAAGCTTTTAACATTATTTTCAATCTCCTCCAACATCCTATAATAGGGCTCAAAGCTTTTGGGCTGAGCCATACGGACAAACAAGCAAACTAGGACACGAGCAGAAAAAACGATAAGACGAATGGAAGAAGGGCAAATAAAAAGGCAATACTTTTGTGATTTTCGGAAAACATTTTAGAAGTGGGGGAGAGGAAAATGAGAGGAAATGGCAAAAAATGTAATGTAAGAGATGGGAGTTTATGATGGGTACTTAGTAGGCTTGATGTAGAACCTCCCCGGCAGCGGCGCCAAAAATTATTCCGGCTACTTCTTGAGCTTGCATTGATTTTTCCCTTGAAGAGGAAAGGGTGATGCAACAAAGTAGAGATAAGTATTTCCCCCAGTTTGAGAACCAAGGTATTAATCTAGTAGGAGGTACACGCAAATCTCCAATCTATGCACTGGCACAAACAATCAAACACTTGCACCCAACGCGATAAAGGGGTTGTCAATCCCTTGACGGTCACTTGCAAGGATGAGATCTGGTAGAGATAGATATAAAAGATTACTAAAACGTAAAACAAAGTAAACACAAATAAGTTGCAGAAATGTATTTTCGGGTTTTTTGGTTTATAGATCTGAAAATATATGATGAAAAATAGACCCGGGGCCATAGGTTTCACTAGAGGCTTCTTTCTTAAAAGAAAACAACATGGTGGGTGAACAAATTACTGTCGAGCAATTGATAGAAAAGCGCAAAGTTAAGACGATATCCAAAGCAATGATTATGAATGTAGCTATGTCGTCCATGTCAAGTAGACTGACTCCTGCCTGCATCTACTATTATTACTCCACACATCGACCGCTATCCAGCATGCATCTAGAGTATTAAGTTCATAAGAACGGAGTAAAGCCTTAAGTAAGGTGACATGATGTAGAGGGATAAACTCAAGCAATATGATGAAAACCCCATCTTTTTACCCTTGATGGAAACAATACAATACGTGCCTACCCCTAGTTTGTCACTAGGTGAGGACACCGCAGGATCGAACCTAAAACCAAGCACCTCTCCCATTGTCAGAAGAACCAATCTAGTTGGCCAAACCAAACCGATAATTCAAAGAGAAATACAAAGATATTTAATAATACATATAAGAATTCAGAAAAGACTCAAATAATATTCATAGATAATCTGATCATAAATCCACAATTCATCGGATCTCGACAAACACACCGCAAAAGAATATTACATCAGATAGAACTCCAAGAACATCAAGGAGAACATTGTATTGAAGATCAAAGAGAGAGAAGAAGCCATCTAGCTACTAGCCATCGACCCGTAGGTCTGTGGTATACTACTCATGCTTCATCGGAAGGGCAATAAAGATGATGTAGATGCCCTCTGTGATTGAATGCCCCTCCGGCAGGGTGCCGGAAAAGGCTCCAAGATGGGATCTCACGGGAACAAAGGCTTGCAGTGGCGGAAAAGTATTTTGGTGGACGCTTCCGTTGGTTTGGGAATATTTGGGAATTTATAGAGAAAAAATTAGGGTTGGAGGACTCCCGTGGGGCAACAAGCGAGGGGGGGCGCCCCCTAGGGCGCGCCCTGAGGGCTTGTGGAGCCCCTGGGACTCTTCTGACTTCATCTCCAAGCTTCGTGGATGTCTTCTGGTCCAAGAAAAATCATCGCGAAAGTTTTGTTTCGTTTGGACTCCATTTGATATTCCTTTTTGTAAAACTCAAAAACAAGGAAAAACATCCCAGATGGATAATATAATAGCATGGAACAATCAAAAATTATAAATATGTTGGATACATATCAGACAACATGTTAGTGATTAGTTTTTCCATATAGTTGATCAGACTGATTGGCCTAAAATCCCCAACTGATTCAACACCATCTTTCTTTGGTAGCAACGCAATGAAAGCTGAGTTGATCATTGCAAAATTTGCACCGGACAGGCTATTGAATAGGTGGAACACAACCACCACTTCATCCTTAATTATATCCCATCATGAGCGAAAAAACTGTCCATTGAAGCCGTCAGGCCCCAGTGCCTTCTCGGCCGGCTAGGCTAGCACAGCCGCCCAAACCTCGGCTTCAGTGAAAGGGTCGTCGAGCCCCTCAGTCAGTATCGTGGGCAGCTGCAATTCAGTCCAATTGATGGTGCAACCCCGTGGTTCAGCAGCTCCCATGATCTTATTGAAATGCTCATAGATGATCTTGGCTCATCATGCTCTGTTGCAACATGGTTGTTTGTCTTCAGATATTGAATGATGTTTTTTCTCTTCCTGGAGTTGATTTTGGCATTGAAGAACACAGTGTTTTCATCTCTTTCTTTTAACTAAGTTATCCGAGAGGCTTGGCGTCGCCTAGCTCTTTCTACAGCAGCCAGACCAACGACTTTCTGCTTCAAAAGTTTTCTGAAACTGAACTCAGCCGGAGTTAAATGACACTTTTCTATTGCTACATCTAGTATTGGGATTATTTTAGTCACAAGGTGCAACTGAATTTTAGTGTCGCTGAACAGGTTGTTGCTCCAGATCTTGAGGTCCTTGGCCACCCTCTCGAGCCTCGTCTTGATTATGCAAAACGCGCATGACTGGGTAGCAGGTCGCTGCCAGGATCGCTGGACAGTTTCCCTGAAGTGTGGAAACTTGACCCAGAAGCTTTCAAATCGAAATCTTGCCCGCCTTGGTGGAGCAGTGGCACTAGGAAGCACTAGAGGGCAATGGTCTGAGCATGTCGTCGATACATCCATGAGCATGGCGGAAGGGAAAATCGCCTCCCATTCTAAGTTTGCGAAGAATTTGCCGATTCTAACTAAAGTGGGTGACTCTCTCTCGCGCGCGCGCGTTGCTCCAGGTGAATCTTCTATTTTTTACATTTAATTTCTTTCAACGATGTCGTGTTGATTGTCGCCCTAAATCTACTCATCAGTTAAGATTGTTTTTATCCCTAGCCTCATAGATTACGTTGAAGTATCCATTTAGGAGCCATGGAGTGCCTAAAGGGGGTGCAACGCTAGATAATTAAGCGAATAAAGCCTCCTTATTCCTATCGTTAGGGGGCGTAGACCATTGTAAGGATAAAGCTAGTGGAGGAGCTAGCTACGGTGATGGTGGCCATGATCAAGAATTGACCTATTGCTTGGGAACAGACAGAGATAAGCTCTCTGTTTCAGAAGATCGCAACGCCTCCTCTAGATCCTATCGCCGTAAGAACTACATAATCGTTCATCCAACTTGGGGCCCAGCAGTCCGAGGTCGCGCACTAGCCATAGCATCGCACGGTGCGCCACCGGCACCTCTGTGTGGTTGCTAGACTATCGAGCACTCTGTCATGCGGGTGCTGAGGCAGTCCTCATCTTCAGGGGGCGGAGGGGCGTGGCGGGGCAAGCAGGGGGCAGGGACATCAGCAAAGAGATGGTGTGGGGGTCGCTGCAGCATCTTGGTCTTGTATGTCCATGCGCTGTAGCCTCTGAGTGACCGCACCTAGCTGCAGGCCGACAGAGGAGGCCGAAGCGGGAGCACAGTATGCCAGGGTGGAGATCGCAGCTTCATGTGGAGCTTTGCTACCACCTAGGATGTCGGGGAAGCAGAGTGGCTCCCCTACCGCAGCCGCAGCGTCGTTGTCGATGTCTTCTGAAGCATCGGGGACAGCCGCCGGAGGGGCTAGAGCGGCCTGGCCATCGAAGAACGCAGCCACCGGGTCTGCTGATGTGTGCCTTGGAGTCACCTCGACATTGGTCTGTATGGCGGGGAGGGTGCATCCACCTTGGGCAGCCTGGGCCTGCTTGCCCCTGGAGGTGCGTCGGCATTGCTGACATCCATGGCGGCTTGTGGGCGTACGACTGAGTTGACGTTGTTGAGGTTGCACAGCCAGTCCTTTGTCATGGGATGGACGCCCACAGCCCAGCAGGGTATCCTTCCAAGATCGCCAACTGCCTCCATCATCGCCAACGGGGCCCCGCCTGTGGCCGCCAATAGGCATGCCATGGTAGCCGACGAAGACCACAACAGGCCCAGGGTGTTTGTCACGGCCCTGGTCTGGTGGAGCTTGGTCATCTTCAACCTTCATCATCCAGGTGCCGGGGTAGATCGCAGGGAACGGCCTGTTGTCGCCATCCGACTCGGGGGAGGGGATGCCTCTATGTGGTGAAGAGGATGAGCACGGGGACAGCGGAGTCCAATCTTCAACTCGGTCGACATGGATGAGCAGGTCGCGACGCCGTACCCATGGTGGTGGCGCCACGTCGTGGCTGGGAGGGGGAAGCTGTATATCTCCTTTGTTCTTCCAGCCCTTCGCTTGACGATCCAAAGCATGCACTTGGTCGGGATGTGGGCGACATCCCACACCCAGACCCAAGCCCCAAAATGCTTCATGTGGCCTTGGTCGAAGGTCATGCTGTCGAGGCGGTCCACCCTGCACCGGTCACCAAGGGCCACCTCTGTGCCCTCCAGTGACGAGAGCTGCATCGGTAGGTCTTCAATGATGACACACACATGGAGCTTGAAGTTTTCATGGGTCATGTGATTGTCATCATGCCACGGCTTGATCCGGAGCACGCCGCCATCGATGGTGACCACGCCTTGGCGCACTGCCAGGTCATCGTGTGCGGGAAGGTTGAAGTGGACGAAGAAGTCCTCCAGGTGGTGGTAGGTGACACACAGTAGGTGAGGGGGAATGCGTGATGACCCACAAGTATAGGGGATCTATCGTAGTCCTTTTGATAAGTAAGAGTGTTGAACCAAACAAGGAGCAGAAGGAAATGATAAGTAGTTTTCATTAAGGTATTCTCTGCAAGCACTGAAATTATCGGCCGCAGATAGTTTTGTGATAAGGTAACCGGTAACGGGTAACAAGTAATAAAAGTAAATAAGGTGCAGCAAGATGGCCCAATCCTTTTTGTAGCAAAGGGCAAGCCTGGACAAACTCTTATATAAAGGAAAGCGCTCCCGAGGACACATGGGAATTATCGTCAAGCTAGTTTTCATCAAGCTCATATGATTCGCGTCCGGTAATTTGATAATTTCATATGTGGGTGGACCGGTGCTTGGGTACTTCCCTTACTTGGACAGGCATCCAACTTATGATTAACCCCTCTTGCAATCATCCACAACTACAAAAGAAGTATTAAGGTAAACCTAACCATAGCATGAAACATATGGATCCAAATCAGCCCCTTACGAAGCAACGCATAAACTAGGGTTTAAGCTTCTATCACTCTAGCAACCCATCATCTACTTATTACTTCCCGATGCCTCCCCCTAGTCCCAAACAATGGTGAAGTTTCATGTAGTCGACATTCACATGACACCACTAGAGGAAAGACAACATACATCTCATCAAAATATCGAACGAATACAAAATTCACATGACTACTTATAGCAAGACTTCTCCCATGTCCTCCGGAACAAACTTAACTACTCACAAAGCATATTCATGTCATAATCAGAGGGGTATTAATATGCATAAAGGATCTGAACATATGATCTTCCACCAAGTAAACCAACTAGCATCAACTACAAGGAGTAATCAACACTACTAGCAACCCACAGGTACCAATCTAAGGTTTTAAGATAAAGATTGGATACAAGAGATGAACTAGGGTTTGATATGAGATGGTGCTGATGAAGATGTTGATGGAGATTGACCCCCTCCCGATGAGAGGATCGATGATGATGATGATGATGATGATGATGATGATTTCCCCCTCCCGGAGGGATGTTTCCCCGGCAGAACAGCTCCGCCGGAGCCCTAGATTAGTTCCGCCAAGGTTCCGCCTCATGGTGGTGGAGTTTCGTCCCGAGAGCTTGCTTATGATTTTTTTCCAGGGCGAAAGACTTCATATAGCCAAAGAGTGGCACCGAAGGCCTACCAGGGGGGCCATGAGACAGGGGGCGTATCTAGGGGGTAGGGCGCGCCCCCCACCCTCGTGGATGGTGGGTGGCCCCCCTCTGGTGCTTCCTTCGCCCAATATTTTTTATATATTCTAAAAGTGACTCCCATGGAGTTTCAGGACTTTTGGAGTTGTGCAGAATAGGTCTCTAATATTTGCTCCTTTTCCAGCCCAGAATTCCAGCTGCGGCATTCTCCCTCTTCGTGTAAACCTTGTAAAATAAGAGAGAATAGGCATAAGTATTGTGACATGAGGTGTAATAACAGCCCATAATGCAATAAATATCGATATAAAAGCATGATGCAAAATGGACGTATCAACTCCCCCAAGCTTAGACCTCGCTTGTCCTCAAGCAGAAGCCGATATCGAAAAATATGTCCACATGTTTAGAGATAGAGGTGTCGATAAAATAAAATACGAACATGGGGACATCATGATCACTCTTAGAACAGCAACATATATATATATATATATTGTCATACGATTTATTATGCTAAAGTAACGACTCATTCACAATATTCATGTATGAATCAGAAACTTCATTGAAAACTAACAAATTATAATCTCAATCATTGAAGCAATTGCAATTTATCATAACATCGGAAAGAGTCAATATAAGAGCTTTTTAGCAAGTCCACATACTCAACTATCATTTAGTCTTTCACAATTGCTAACACTCATGCAATACTTATGGGTATGAAGTTTTAATCGGGCACAGAGAAAGATAGGGGCTTATAGTTTTGCCTCCCAACCTTTTACCTCAAGGGTAATGTCAACAATAATAGTTCATGAAAACTCACATCCAATTAGCTATATATATCAGGATCTTTCCAACACACAGTTCTTGCCGAAGGATAAAATGTAAAAAGGAAAGGTGAAGATCACCATGACTCTTGTATGAAGTATAAGACAAGAATAAAAGATAGGCCCTTCGCAGAGGGAAGCATAGGTTGTCATGTGTTTTTATGGTTGGATGCATGAAATCTTAATGCAAAAGAACGTCACTTTATACTGCCACTTGTGATATGGACCTTTATTATGCAGTCCGTCGCTTTTATTTCTTCCACATCACAAGATCGTATAAAGCTTATTTTATCCACACTAATAAATCATACATATTTAGAGAGCAATTTTTATTGCTTGCAACAATGACAACTTACTTGAAGGATCTTACTCAGTCCATAGGTAGATATGGTGGAATCTCATGGCAAAATTGGGTTTAAGGATATTTGGAAGCACAAGTAGTATCTCTACTTGGTGCAAAGAATTTGGCTAGCATGAGGGGAAAGGCAAGCTCAACATGTTGGATGATCCATGACAATATGATTTATTTCGGATGTAAGAAAACATAACCCATTACGTTGTCTTCCTTGTCCAACATCAACTTTTTAGCATGTCATATTTTAATGAGTGCTCACAATCATAAAAGATGTCCAAGATAGTATATTTATATGTGAAAACCTCTATTTCTTTATTATTTCCTATTAATTGCAACAATGACCAAAACTATGTGTAACGCCCTCGATGCGGCTATATCTCCCACGTGTCGAAGCACGACTTAGAGGCATAACCACATTGAAAGCAATGTCGCAAGTGAGGTAATGTTCACACAACCCATGTAATACATAAGGGAAAAGATACATAGTTGGCTTACAATCGCCACTTCACACAATTACATGAATAAAGCATTACATCAACCAGATACACACAAGGTCCGACTACGGAACCAAAATAAAAGAAGAACCCCAAATGCAACACGGTCCCCGATCGACCCCAACTGGGCTCCACTACTAATCAACTAGAACGAAACAACACAAAGGACAAGATCTTCATTGAGCTCCTCCTGAGCTTGGTTGCATCACCTGCACGGTCTCATCGGCACCTGCAAGCTGGTTTTGGAAGTATCTGTGAGCCACCGGGACTCAGCAATCTCGCACCCTCGTGATCAAGACTATTTAAGCTTATGGGTAAGGTAAAAGGTATGAGGTGGAGCTACAGCAAGTGACTAGCAAATATGGTGGCTAACATACGCAAATGAGAGCGAGAAGAGAAGGCAAAGCACGATCGATAAAGTATGATCAAGAAGTGATCCTATAGCAACCTACGTCAAGCATAACTCCAACACCGTGTTCACTTCCCGGACTCCGCCGGAAAGAGACCATCACGGTTACACACGCTGTTGATTCATTTTAATTAAGGTCAAATTCAGGTTTTCTACAACCAGACATTAACAAATTCCCATCTGCCCATAACCGCGGGCACGGCTTTCGAAAGTTCAAATCCCTGCAGGGGTGTCCCAACTTAGCCCATCACAAGCTCTCACGGTCAACGAAGGAATAGACCTCCTCCCGAGACATTCCGATCAGACTCGGTATCCCGGTACAACAAGACATTTCGATAGGGTAAAACTAAACCAGCAACACCGCCCGAATGTGCCGACAAATCCCGATAGGAGCTGCACATATCTCTTTCTCAGGGCACACTGGATTGTCTAAACTTCCGGTAGGCCAGCCCAGAGTTGCCCCTGGTGGCCACCGGCGGCTGACAAGTTGGACCAACACTCAGAGGAGCACTGGCCCGGGGGGGTAAAATAATGATGACCCTCAGGAGCGCGACTCCCAAGGGAAAAGAAAAGGCTAGGTGGCAAATGGTAAAACCAATGTTGGGCATTGCTGGAAGAGCTTTACTTAAGGCAAACTGTCAAGGGGTTCCCATTATTACCCAACCGCGTAAGGAACGCAAAATCTGGGAACATAACACCGATATGACGGAAACTAGGGCGGCAAGAGTGGAACAAAACACTAGGCGAGAGGCCGAGCCTTCCACCCTTTACCAAGTATATAGATGCATTAATATAACAAGATAAATGTAATGATATCCCAACAAGTAAATAATGTTCCAACAAGGAACGACATCTCCATGTTCCAACAAGGAACAAACTTCAATCTTCACTTGCAACTAACAACGCTATAAGAGAGGCTGAGCAAAGCGGTAACATAGCCAAACAACGGTTTGCTAGGACAAGGTGGGTTAGAGGCTTGGTTCAACAATTTGGGAGGCATGATAAGCAAGTGGTAGGTATCGCAGCATAGGCATAGCAAAAGAGCGAGCAACTAAGCAAGCAAAGATAGAAGTGATTTCGAGGGTATGGTCATCTTGCCTGAAATCCCGCAAGGAAGAAGAATGAGTCCAAGAAGAAGACAAATGGATGTAGACGAACGGGTCCTCACAACGCGACGTTATCGGAACCAACCCGAAGAAGCAAACACCGGAAAAGAAGCACACAACATAGTAAACAACCAACACATGAACATGGTATGCTATGCGGGATGCGGTATGCCCATATGCATGATTTGCAAGGGAATGCATGAACCTGGCCTCAACATGGAAATCCAAGTGTGCCACTGGAAAGATGAGATGAAATCGCTTGAAAACGATTTAAAGATCACCGGAATCGGAGTTACGGTTTGGAAATGGCAAGCAATTCAAATATGGCCACGTTCTGCGATTTACAGCAAGTAGCCATCTAAATGCAATGAGATGAACAAGCTACAGCACCCAAACATGACAACAAAATACATGGAAGGGATGCATTCATGATGCTTAACAAAAATCTAGCACTGAGCTACGGCCAATTCATCCATGAACAGGTTCAAACAAGCATGGCAAAAATGCATATGACAAACAGATTTCAGACTTAATGAAATTAACACTTGTCTGGAATTTCAGATCAGGTAGCACACTTCGGAGCATGAAAACTATATGCTACAGGACCTGAACATGGCAAACTAAAGCATGGAATGGAGCTACTCAAAGAGCTTAACAAAAGTCCCTTAGTGACCTTGAGTCAAAAGGGATCAGAAAATACAATTGCAAGCATGTGAACATGGCAAAAAAAAACATAATCAGTTCTCAGACTTAGTGAAAACTGGAGCATGCTGAAACAGATATCAAGTAGGCATGTTTACGAGCTCGATGCACTCACTACAGAGCATGTCATGACAATCTAAGCATACACCCATCAAGAATACACAAAATGCAAGCTAGACATGGCAAGAACAATAACATAGCATGCACGGATCAACTACAACATCCTCGGCAAAATCGCTAACAAGTAGACAATCTGCCCAGATTCACGAAATAGCAAAAGTAGAGCTCGATTGACTCAAGCTAGGGTGTTGCATAATTGCAAACAAAGACATGGATGGATAGAGCACTATAAGATTAAAAAAACATCCTTACTGATCATCCTCAAAAGAGGCACGGATCACTAGGAAACAACATGAACATATGGCCATATGAGAGAAACAGCTCAAGGACTTAGTGGAAATGCTAAGTCCCTGAAATCAGCATTAACGAATGCACCACTTTGCAAGCTTGTTCTAGTCACCACACACATCACAAAAATACATAGGTTGCACCTCTGGAAAGATGGCAAAACCCTTAACAAAATATATGTAGAGCTCATGGGCATATCATGCACACAATAATCATGGTAAAAATGACAAATATCTAAATGGAGCAGCAGATCTCACAATTATCTCAAGTATCATTCTTCTAACAGCATTTCGGGCATCAAGATGAACTCAAATGAAAATGATGCAATGGAATGAAATGATGTACTCTCTGATACGAACATTTTGATATGCTATATGCATGAATCGGAGCTACGGATGCAAAGTTATGAGGCGATGAACATGGGCATTTGAAACATGGAAAACTCGAGGACTTAGTGGGAAATCAAGAAAAAAAATATAGCGAAGCGCTGGATAGCTACGGGGCGCACTGGGCGAAGGATAGCGGGATCTCACCCGTGGGCTCGGCCCAACTGCAGAAGAGGGAGGAGGCCAGCGGGGACTGGGCCTTGCTGGTCTGCTCAGGGCCCACGAGGCGCAAGGGCGTCCTCCTCCTCGATCCTGCCTGGATCGAGGGAGGCAGGGGGCGGCGGCGGTGGCACCGTTCGCCGGCGGGCAGCGACAAGGAGGGGCGGAGGAGGCCGGCGACGGCAGGGAACGAGCGGATCCGGGCGTGGGGTCCCCGGATCCGGTGATGGACGAGGTCGGGGAGCCCACGACGAGCTCTGCGGCGGCCCTGATGAGGCGGCGGGGCGAAGCTCCGGTGGCGGCCACTTCGGCGATGGCCGGTCTCCGGCGAGGCGCGCGGACACACGAGGAGGCGACGAGCGGCCAGGCGCCGGTGCGGGAACTGGGCCCGCACGGGCCCGCAATGGGCTCCGCGGGCCGCGACGACGGGAGGGACTGGCGGCGCCACGTGTCACGCGCAGGTTGGCTGGAAGCGGCGGCGGGACGAAACGGACATGTCCGCCGGCGATGTTTTTGTCCGGCGTGCGAGGAGAGGGAGGGATCTAGGGTTTGCACCGCTAATTTCGGAGGGTTGCACATATTTATAGGTAGAGGGAGCTAGGAGAGTCCAAATGAGGTGCGGTTTTCGGCCACGCGATCGTAATCGAACGACCGAGATGATGGAGGAGGTTTAGGTGGATTTTGGTCCAAAATGGAGGGGTGTTGGGCTGCAACACACACGAGGCCTTTTTGGTCCCTCGGTTAACCGTTGGAGCATCAAACGAAGTCCAAATGGTATGAAACTTGATAGGCGGTCTACCGGTAGTAAACCAAGGCCGCTTGGCAAGTCTCGGTCCAATCCGGAAATGTTTAGTCCCCACACACGAAAGAAAGGTAGAATTGACCACCGGAGGAGAACGGAGCGCCGGATTGCAAAACGGACAACGGGGAAAATGCTCGGATGCATGAGATGAACACATATGCAAATGAAATGCACATGATGACATGATATGCAATGCATGACACGCAAGCAATGACAACGCAACAACATCGAATAACTGGACGACACCTGGCACATTGGTCTCGGGGCGTTACACTATGCTTGTCAACTCTCAACAACTTTTATTCATCATACTCTTTATATGTGAAGTCATTACTCTCCATAAGATCCATATGATCTCTTTATTTCTTTTTATTCTTCCTTTTATTCCATCAAGATCATAGCAAGATGGCAAAGCCCTTGACTCAAAACTAATCTTTATTATATATAGCTCACGGACACGATTACATAGAAGGATCATAAAACAAAACTCAAAACTAAATCATACTAAAAATTTATTCTACTAGATTAAGATATTACCAAAAGGATCAAACTAAGAAAAATTGTAAAGATAAAAATGTGATGGTGATACAATACTGGGGCACTCCCCCAAGCTTGGCAGTTGCCAAGGGGAGTGCCCATACCCATGTATTTATGTCTCTTTCTTCGGAAGTGGAGGAGATGGTGATGATGATGACAATTGTGCCTTCATATTTTTCATAGTGTAATTGAGAAGAGCGATCTCCTCCTTTAAATCATCGACCTCCGATTCCAGCTTCAAGATCTTGTCACATAAATCTCCTTTGCTTTTCTGCCGAAAACGAGAAGGAATAGATCGGTTGTTAGACAGTTTAGCCCTCTTAGGGAGACTAGACTTCTTGAACTTCACGTGCATATCCCCAGGTTGAGGTAGAGGAACATCCTCCTCCTCCGAACTTGAATCATTGATCATCCTCAAATGAGCATCCTCCTCATCATCCGTAGTTCGACCACAAGGAGATAGGTCCCCATAGGTCTTTGGGTCAGCAATGAGATGTGAGACATAGCTCTCTCCGTCGGAGTCTTGAGATGACATCTTGCTCTAAATCTCCAGCAGAAACAACTTAAAACAAAAACAGAGGATATTTGCATGGTACGGTGGTCAAAACCTTCGGGAGATTATATAATGAATTTTTACCGACCAAAAGAAGTATCGTGCAAGAAAACGGAGTCCGGAGGGCACACGAGGTGCCCACGAGGCTGGGGGGCGCGCCCAGGGGGTAGGGCGCGCCCTCCACCCTCGTGGACACCTCGTGTCCTTTCCGGGCTGCTTCTTATTTTCCTATTTTATCAAATATTCCAAAACAGAGAAAAATTTCTATTAGAATTGTTTTGGAGTCAGTTTACTTACCGTACCACATACCGCTTCCTTTTTGGAGGCTGAAACATTCTGGAAGGTGTCCCTTATATACTCCTCATGGGTTATGGTTTCAATAACATTAATTTCAACATTTATAGGATTACCTAATATATAATGTTTGATTCTTTGGCCATTCACCACCCTCGGATTTGTGCCTTCGAAGTTGTTGATTTTTATGGCACCGGAACGATAGACCTCCTTGATAACGTAAGGACCTTCCCATTTAGAGATGATTTTTCCTGCAAAAAATCTTAAATGAGAGTTTTATAACAATACATAATCACCTACACTAAACTCACGTTTTTGTATCCTTTTGTCATGCCATCTTTTAAATTTTTTTTCTTTAAACAGTTTGGGATTCTCATAGGCCTGGGTTCTCCATTCATCAAGTGAGCTAATGTCAAATAGTCTCTTCTCACCGGGAAGTTTGAAATCATAATTGAGCTCTTTAATAGCCCAATATGCCTTATGTTCTAGTTCGAGAGGTAAGTGACATGCTTTTCCATAAACCATTTTGTATGGATACATACCCATAGGATTTTTATATGTAGTTCTATAGGCCCATAATGCATCATGAAGTTTCTTGGACTAATTCTTTCTAGGTATATTAACAATATTTTGCAAAATTAATTTAAGCTCTCTATTACTCAGTTCTACTTGACCACTAGACTGCGGATGATATGGTGATGCAATTCTATGATTAACATCATACTTAGCAAGCATTTTACGAAAGGCACCATGAATAAAGTGTGAACCACCATCAGTCATTAAGTATCTAGGGACTCCAAACCTCGGAAAAATAACTTCTTTAAGCATCTTAATAGAGGTGTTATGATCAACACTACTAGTTGGAATAGCTTCTACCCACTTAGTAACGTAATCAACAGCAACTAAAATATGTGTATACCCATTAGAGGAAGGAAACGGTCCCATATAATCAAAGCCCCAAACATCAAATGCTTTAATAACAAGTGAATAATTCATCGATATTTCTTGACGTATACTAATATTACCAATTCTTTGACATTCATCACAAGACAAGACAAACTTACGGGCATCCTTGAAAAGAGTAAGCCAATAAAAACCGGATTGCAATACCTTATGTGCAGTTCTATCTCCAGCATGGTGTCCCTCATAAGCCTCGGAGTGACACTTGCGTAGGATCTGTTCCTGTTCATGCTCAAGTACACAACGTCTAATAACACCATCTACTCCTTTATAAAGGTGTGGGTCATCCCAGAAGTAATGTCTTAAATCATAGATTTTTTTTCTTTTGCTGGTATGTGAAACTAGGTGGTATAAATTTAGTAACAATGTAATTGGCATAATCAACATACCATGGAGCAGTACGAGAAGCATTTATGATAGCTAATTGTTCATCGGGAAAGCTATCATCTATAGGTAGTGGGTCATCAAGAACATTCTCTAACCTAGACAAGTTGTCTGCAACGGGGTTCTCAGCTCCTTTTCTATCAATAATATGCAAATCAAATTCTTGTAGTAGGAGAACCCATCTAATAAGTCTAGGTTTAGAATCTTTATTTTCCATAAGGTATTTAATAGCAGCATGATCAGTGCGAATAGTTACTTTAGAATCAACAATATAAGCTCTGAACTTATCACAAGCAAATAAAACTGATAAAAATTCTTTTTCAGTAGTAGCATAATTTCTCTGGGCACTATCTAGAGTTTTACTAGCATATTGGATAACATTTAACTTCTTATCAACTCTTTGTCCTAGAACAACACCTACAGCATAATCACTAGCATCACACATAATTTCAAAGGGTAAATCCCAATCAGGAGGCTGAACAATAGGTGCAGAAATCAAGGATTTCTTAAGTATTTCAAATGCTTCTACACAATCATCATCAAAGACAAAAGGAACATCTTTTGTAAGAGATTAGTCAGAGGCCTGGAAATTTTTGAGAAGTCCTTAATGAACCTCCTATAAAACCCGACATGACCAAGGAAACTTCTTATACCTTTAATGTCCTTTGGACACGTCATCTTTTCAATAGCATCAACTTTAGCTTTGTCAACTTCAATACCTCTTTAAGAAATTTTATGCCCCAAGACAATGCCTGAAGGAAATATGCCCTAGAGACAATAATAAAGTTATTATTTATTTCCTTATATCATGATAAATGTTTATTATTCATGCTAGAATTGTATTAACCGGAAACATAATACATGTGTGAATACATAGACAAACAGAGTGTCACTAGTATGCCTCTACTTGACTAGCTCGTTAATCAAAGATGGTTATGTTTCCTAACCATGGACAAAGAGTTGTTATTTGATTAACGGGATCACATCATTAGGTGAATGGTCTGATTGACATGACCCATTCCATTAGCTTAGCACCCGGTCGTTTAGTATGTTGCTATTGCTTTCTTCATGACTTATACATGTTCCTATGACTATGAGATTATGCAACTCCCGTTTGCCGGAGGAACACTTTGTGTGCTACCAAACGTCACAACGTAACTGGGTGATTATAAAGGTGCTCTACAGGTGTCTCCAAAGGTACATGTTGGGTTGGCGTATTTCGAGATTAGGATTTGTCACTCCGATTGTCGGAGAGGTATCTCTGGGCCCTCTCGGTAATGCACATCACATAAGCCTTGCAAGCATTGCAACTAATGAGTTAGTTGCAAGATGATGTATTACGGAACGAGTAAAGAGACTTGCCGGTAACGAGATTGAACTAGGTATTGGGATACCGACGATCGAATCTCGGGCAAGTAACATACCGATGACAAAGGGAACAACGTATGTTGTTATGCGGTCTGACCGATAAAGATCTTCGTAGAATATGTAGGAGCCAATATGAGCATCCAGGTTCCGCTATTGGTTATTGACCGGAGACGTGTCTCGGTCATGTCTACATTGTTCTCGAACCCGTAGGGTCCGCACGCTTAAGGTTTCGATGACAGTTATATTATGAGTTTATGCATTTTGATGTACCGAAGTTTGTTCAGAGTCCCAGATGTGATCACGTACATGACGAGGAGTCTCGAAATGGTCGAGACATAAAGATTGATATATTGGAAGCCTATATTTGGATATCGGAAGTGTTCCGGGTGAAATCGGGATTTTACCGGAGAACCGGGAGGTTACCGGAACCCCCCGGGAGGTATATGGGCCTTAGTGGGCTTTAGTGGAAGAGAGGAGAGGTGGCCAGGGCTGGGCCGCGCGCCCCTCCCCCTAGTCTGAATAGGATAAGGAGAGGGGGCGGCGCCCCCCCTTCCTTCTCTCTCTCCTCTTTCCCCCTCCCGAATCCTATTCCAACTAGGAAAGGGGGGAATCCTACTCCCGGTGGGAGTAGGACTCCTCCTGGGGCGCCCTCCTCCTGGCCGGCCGCACCCCCCGCCTTTGATCCTTTATATACGGGGGCAGGGGGCATCCCTAGACACACAAGTTGATCCACGTGATCATATTCTTAACCGTGTGCGGTGCCCCCTTCCACCATAGTCCTCGATAATATTGTAGCGGTGCTTAGGCGAAGCCCTGCGACGGTAGTACATCAAGATCGTCACCACGCTGTCGTGCTGACGGAACTCTTCCCCGACACTTTGCTGGATCGGAGTCCGGGGATCGTCATCGAGCTGAACGTGTGCTAGAACTCGGAGGTGCCGTAGTTTCGGTGCTTGATCGGTCGGGCCGTGAAGACGTACGACTACATCAACCGCGTTGTGCTAACGCTTCCGCTGTCGGTCTATAAGGGTACGTAGATCACACTCTCCCCTCTCGTTGCTATGCATCACCATGATCTTGCGTGTGCGTAGGAAATTTTTTGAAATTACTACGTTCCCCAACAATGCCTTCATTAACCATAAAGTGGCACTTCTCCCAATTCAAGACAAGATTAGTTTCTTCACATCTCTGCAAAACTTGATCAAGGTTGCTTAAGCAATCATCAAAAGAAGTTCCATATACGGAAAAATCATCCATGAATACCTCAACAATCTTTTCACAAAAGTCAGAGAATATAGCAGTCATACATCTTTGAAAGGTAGCAGGTGCATTACATAAACCAAAAGGCACACGTCTATAAGCAAAGGTACTGAAAGGACAAGTAAAAGTGGTATTTGAGAGAAACCAGAATAACCGTCTAGAAAGCAAAAATGTGTATGTTTGGATAATCTTTCTAGCATTTTATCAATGAAAGGTAGAGGGTAATGATCCTTTTTAGTAGCTTTATTTAGTTTGCGGAAAGCAATTGCAATTCTATAACCTGTAACAATTCTTTGTGGGATCAATTCATCTTTATCATTAGGAACAACAGTAATACCTCCCTTCTTAGGGACACAATGGACAGGACTTACCCACTGACTATCAACAGCGGGATAAATTATACCTGCCTCCAGAAGCTTTAGTATTTCTTTTCTTACCACTTCTTTCATCTTAGGATTTAACCGCCGTTGGTGATCAACAACCGATTTAGTGTCTTTCTCCAATTTTATTTTGTGATGGCATAGAGTGGGACTAATGCCCTTAAGATCATCCAGAGTATATCCAATAGCAGCACGGTGTTTCTTTAGAGTTTTCAAGAATTTCTCTTCTTCCTGCTCTGAAAGGTTAGCGCTAATAATAACACGATATATCTTCTTTTCATCAAGATAAGCATATTTAAGGGTATCGGGTAATGGTTTAATCTCAAACACGGGATCACCCTTGGGTGGAGGAGGATCCCCTAGGATTTCGATAGGCAAGTTATGTTTCACATAGGTCCCTATTTAAAGAATACTTCATCTATTTCCCTTCTTTCATTCATAAACATATCATTTTCACGGTCTAGCAAATATTGTTCTAAAGGATCACTAGGAGGCACGGCAATAGAAGCAAGACCAATAATTTCATCTTTACTAGGCAATTCTTTATCATGGGGTTGTCAACGAAATTTAGCAAAATTAAAATCATGAGACATATCCCCTAACCCAACAGAAACAATATCCTTTTTGCAGTCTATCTTGGCATTAACAGTATTCAAGAAGGGTCTGCCAAATATAATGGGACAAAAGTCATATTGTGGGGAACCAAGAACAAGAAAATCAGCAGGATATTTAACTTTCCCACACAAGACTTCAACATCTCTAACAATCCCAACTAGTGAAATAGTATCTCTATTGGCAAGCTTAATTGTAACATCAATACCCTCTAACTCAGCACGTGCAATATCATGCATAATTTCTTCATATAAAGAATGAGGTATTGCACTAGCACTAGCACCCATATCACATAAGCCATGACAGCAATGATCCTCTAGAGTCGACCTGCAGGCATGCAAGCTTGAGTATTCTATAGTCTCACCTAAATAGCTTGGCGTAATCATGGTCATAGCAATTCTAGCAGCTTCATCACAAAAGTAAATAACATGCCCATCAACACTTTCGGCCAAGAGATCGTTAACCATAGCAATACTAGGTTCAACTTGAATTTTCTAAGAGGGTGTAGGTGTTCTCGTATTACTCTTACGAACCACAGTTGAAGCTTTAGCATGATCCTTTATTCTAGTAGGGAAAGGTGGTTTCTCAATATAAATGGTAGGAACAATAGGATCAACATTATAAGTGATAGTCTTTTCTTAAACTTTAATAGGTTCAACTACTTTTACTTCAATGGGAGGATGATATTTAAGCCAGTTCTCCTTAGGGAGATCAACATGAGTAGCAAAGGATTCACAAAAAGAAGCAACTATCTCAGAGTCAAGTCCATATTTAGTGCTAAATTCATGAAAAGCATCGGTATCCATAAAAGATTTAACACAATCA